>NW_016690359.1:1359034-1469192 GCF_001604755.1 Lepidothrix coronata
CCCACAGCTGGGATTTGAGTTTGTGCATTTAATGTTACAAAAATCTACTTTTTTTTTTTTTTTTTTGGCCAGGCAAACTGGTGTTCAGCTTCCCACAGCTGGGATTTGAGTTTGTGCATTTAATGTTACAAAAATCTACTTTTTTTTTTTTTTTTTTGGCCAGGCAAACTGGTGTTCAGCTTCCCACAGCTGGGATTTGAGTTTGTGCATTTAATGTTACAAAAATCTCCTTTTTTTTTTTTTTTTGGGTGGACGAGTTCCCTAAAGAAGGATCATCCACCGTGGCTCTGGGACTCCAAGCCACAGGTCCATTTGGAAGGGGCTCTTTTTTTGAAATGGTCAGGATGAGATGCAAATGGCTGCAGCCCTGCAATAACCCAGCTAACTCAGGGAAGATGCTCAGCTCCTGCCCTAAAAAGCCAACTTCATGCTATGCAAGCCACCAAAAGGGACAGAATTTGGGAAATCAGTGGGGCAAAACCAAATTCTACCCCCTTGATTTAATGGATTTAATCCAGAATGGCCTTAGTGCAGCTGACTGCCCTGTCTCTAGGGGCTGGATAAGAGCAGCTGAGGTCCCACCACTTCATAACTGTGTCTACTCTGAAAGTACAGCACAACATCCCAGTGCTCAGAGAGGAACCATCGCTGTGTCTGTCACTGCTGAAAAACAGCTGCCCTCTCTCCACATCTCTCTGTCCAGCCCATCACATGCCCTGGACACACACACATGACTTAAGGTCATCACATAATCATTCAGGTTGGAAAAGACCTCTAAGGTCATCAAGTCCAACCATCAACCCGGCAGCACCACCACGTTCAGCACTAAACCATGTCATCCACACGTTTTTTGGACACTCCTGTCTCTCTGCATCCAGCTTTGACTGGGAGTTAAACAAGCTTTAGAACAGTAGTAGAATCACAGAATATCCTGAGTTGGAAGGGACCCACAAGAATCATGGAAGCCCAACTCCTGGCCCTGCACAGGACACCCCAACAATCCCACCACGTGCCTGAAGCATCGTGGAACTCACTAATTTCGTCAAACACACTGATTTTGTTTTATAACCAACTCGACTTTTATCTAAGAGAGAAAACACAGTAATCAGAAAATAACCAGGAAAATCTGAGGCTGCAGGTCAAACCCCAGCTCCAAGAAGATGCATCCAGCTGACTTCATAACTACAAAAATACAGGGTTACAGCAGGAATGTTCTTGTCCCTGAACAGTATTTCAGGAATTTATTTAGTGGTTGATTCTGCAATTTCTACCTCGTTATGTTGCCTTTACTCAGGTAAAGGTAAATAGGATGAGTTTAATCTGAGTTCAAGTTATTGAAAGTTAGACCCAAAAAAGTGGTGTGGAATTCCTCTCCAGAGGGGCCTATCTCCTTCCACTGATGACAGAGGGAGCAGATGCAAAGAGGTCAAACCGGAAACTTTAACTTTTTGAGAGCAAAAGTGGGTTTAATCCCTCTTTCAACTCCTCTCCTCACCCCAAATGGGTGAGTAAGTAAATATACAGTACTCAGGTGGGAAAGGCTGCAGAATTACTTAAAAGGAATATTTTAGACTAACAAAAAAATGCATTTTGAAAATTGCATCTGCAATCCTCAGCGAAGTGCAGTCCTGGCCAGAGGCCAGAGAAGGTTTGATGAACATTGTGAGCTCGAGGGAGACAAGGACAAATGTTTTTTCCAGGTTCATCCATCTCTGCCTCTCCTCGGGACACTTGTGAGACTTTAAGAAGCAGCAGGAGTCCAACACAAGAGTGGGATTTCTCAGAAACTTTAGTTTCTGTCAGACACATCATCCTCCCATCAGGTCCTCCTGCAGTCAGCTCCACCATTGCCCCTCAGCTCCTCCTTGCAGGAATTCCATCTAGGAATCCACTCCTCTCTCCCAACACACCTCCAACCTGCCACTGCACCTTGGTCACCTTAGTTTTAAAACTCCCTGCTTTTTTGGGAAGAGCCTGGCTTTGCTGGTCGAGCCTACCCAGCACCGTGGGAGCTCATAATGATTAGGCTCATAAAAAAGTAAAAAGCTTGACAAAATCCTTGGTCAGGAAGGATTCTTACCCCTTTAAAGAGGAAAGGATCAGGGATTGGACACCTCATCCCAGTGCTCCTCATCCCAGTGCTCCTCTACTCTGGGCTTTAATTACATGAGACATTTTTCTGGGAGCTTGATGAGCCAGTGGAGAAGCACTCAAAGCATGGAGGTATGTTCTAGATGTGCTGCCTCACTGCAGGAGGCATTTCTTTAGCTATGATCATTATTCTAAAGCAAAAATCAATTTAAAAGACAAATTCAACAACAACAAAAAACCCTTGTAAAAGGAAAAGCACCACTTCTCCCAAACTCTAAGCAATAACAAGGCAGTGAACCACAAGCCTAACCCCAAAATGCTGAAAAGTCAGGGTGTCCATGAAGACTTTTTATTGCCTGCACAGAAAATATTCAGACAATTAAAGGACAAGATTTGAGGCTAGAAAAGAAGTGGTGAAAGTTTGAAGAGGCAAGTTGCTTCTATTAAACTCTATCAAGCTTTAGGATGTGAGACTGTGAGGCTCCTTGAGAGGGTCAGGGTTTGTTATTCTACGAATCAGTGAAGACCTTTTAGGGTGATTTTGCCCCTTGGATGTTAATGTCTGAAATTCTCTGGTGAGTTGCAGATGGAAGAAGGACAGCAGGAATGTTGCCTCATTCCTATACAAAAGAACTTGCTGAAAATGTCCTGTGATCTCCACATTGTGTGAGAGGATCACCCTTGGCTCTCTTTGTAGTCAGTGGAAGGAAATCGGCATTTCCAGAGGCTGATTGATCTCTCATCTTTAGATATCTCTGCTAGGAGAGGTGAGTCTTATTCTCCAAGAATCAAAGAGAAAGTTGAGCAGCACTAACTTGAGTTTGGAGAGTTAACTTTCAGTTATCCAAGTCAGATAAAGTGGATCTTACCAGCAATATTCTGCCTTAAAAATTTGTGCATGTTTGGATTTTTTAAAGCACCAACACATTTCAGTGATAGCTTATTCCATCTTGAACTTATCAATCCATTTTGGAGTAACAGCTGTCTTAAATTTTTATTCCTTCATTTCACACCAGGGCAACACAGCTGCTTCTCCACAGCAGTTGTCAGCACAATTCCTCTCATCCCAATGCACCTGTAGTTTGTTTCCAGCTAGATGTTCCCAAGGAAATCAGCAAGATCTGTTCTTTATGGAACACAGGGAATGTCTCAGCACTGCATCATTGGCATTAGTCCTCTAAAACCTCTTTGGAAGACGAAAACAAATGATTCCGTTTGTTCTGCCAGAAAGAAAAAGATGCTGATTTTGTGCAAGAGACTGAGGGTTTTCTTCTCCAATAACAAGGTATCAGTCGTTGCAGTTCAAGCCTTTGAATTGTTTTTATATGTTGCAATAAAAATCTGTAAGAGGTGCTAAAGGACCTTACAATATCCCTTTGGAGGGGCTTGACAAGCCAATCTGGGTTGCTTAAAGCTGTGCTGCAAATTTATCTTAATTCCCAAGCCAAGCAACATTGGCTGTGACCAAATCTTGACTGAAAGCAGCCCTGGATTTTTAGCAGGTGACACTTCTCTACTAAAACCCTGATTTGAGGAAGAGGATGAAAATGAGATGATTTAGAAGTGCTGCTGTTCAAATAAGGTGTGAAGTGGCCATTAAGGTTCCAATGAGACGTTCTGCAGAAATAGAAATTTTAAATGTCAACGAGTTGACTGAATGTTGGATGTGAGAAGTCCTTTTCTTTCCACACTCCTAAAGAGTGGAAGAAACAGAAGATCACCTTGATAGGTGAGAATTCTGCAGGGCACACTTCAACAATTGATTTTGGTCTGGGGACGCTGGGAGCCTCATTAGCTGAACAAACAGAGATTGATGCTCATGTTTGAGTTGGTACCTTGGACTTCTACAGTCAAGACAGACACAGACATTTCTAGGTCATAATTCATCTGACAGAGTGCAGGCAGCTGCTTTACAATGACAGGAATTGCATCCCAGAAAGGCATATTCCTTTCTACAGGATGTAAAAATGGTGTCCATTCATTAATCTACACAAGTGGGGCATCCACACTGTGGATGTCTAAAGTGAGGCGAGATAAATCTCACCTTCAATTGCAAAGTTATTCATTTTCACATCTTTTTGCCTCCCAAAGCAGCCAGGTCATTTTTTAAATTTTGATTTTAAATTAATTTTAAATTAATTTTAAAATATTACCTATATGGAGCAAACAGAAAAATCGAAAACCAAGGATCTCTTCCATTGAAGAGTTCCTGTTTCTAGAGGAGACAGTAAAACCCTCAAAACTTCAGAGATTCCCGCTGGAGCTCTGGACCTTTTCAGTTCTGGATAAAGAGCAAGGGGAGGAAATAAAATCCCCTGGAAGAATGACAGGGTGTCACTATTCTTGCCTCACACACCCTCATATAAGGTATAGAGGGGTGACAAATTGTCATGGGGATGGAAACAAAAGATACCTTAATAAAGAAGAGAAAACAAGCCACGTACTAAAAACTGATGTTGCTGCTACTAAGACAAGCTTTCAAAGGACAAAATCGGCGGGGTAGAATCACAGTTTTCTTCTTAGTGCTTCCAAAAGCAACCATCTCGAGATCCTATCATGATTATCCAGCCTGGACACACCTGGGGAAGAACATCTGGCTGCACATGGGGCTGCCAAAGCCTGCAAGGTTAAAGGACTTATCTTCTGGAACTCCTCAAGCAGCTAAATAAACTATAGATGTAGCTATGGGACATGACAATAACCAGATTTTAATCACTGCTGAAATATTTTCAGACTAGAGCAAATGAGAAATGAGCAGAGAATAGTTTCTTCAATTACCTTGTGTAATTTTTAATACCAGATTAATTTCAGCTCTTTTTGCTTCGTGTAAACCAGGCGCTCCTTTTCCTGAGAAAGGAACTGTGCTGCTCAAATAAAGTGTTATTTGTGATCTCTGTTGTTTGAATTACAAATGTTTGGCTGATAGGGATAAAAATTGCTTGTGTCATTACACAAGAAGTGGCAGATACATTTGTTTTTCCTGATAAAATGTGACATATTTGTAGCAAAAAAAGCAATAATGCAAAAACATCTGATGTATTGAATACAGGACCTGATGGAGTGAGCTAACAAGGGATCCGGAGAGTTGTGCAGCCCCTGATTTGCCAAATCTGTGGTTTCTTAACCCAATCTCAGTTGTGATGCTGAATTCTTCCCCAGGCCTCACTTGATGCAAATTATCTCAATGCTCTTGGCTATGAATTTTAGGAAAGCCCGAGGCTGAGTTTCTAGAAAGCATCGGAGCTGAGGAAGGGTTTTAGGAAGAAAACAAAGAATTACATTTTAAATCAGTCTTGGATTGGGGCGAAGCCAGAAAAAAATAGCCAGTAAAACTCCCCTAGCCTGAAAAACTAGGAATGATTGCAGGAAAATGCAGCCAGCTCTGAAGGTGCTGAATTCTGCAGAAATATCTTGCTTATGGAAGGGAAATGCACATAAACACAGCACATTTTACACTACTAAAACTCGTGCAGCGCTGTGGAGTCTTTATTTTTAAAAAAATACCAAGAAAACAAGTGTAACAAGGCCATATGCTCTCCATGAGGCTCTGTTGGCAGCATAACAAAGGGAAGGCATGGCAAAAAATTTCTGGGCTCTTCCTGGAACAAACTGATCCCCTCAGCTCCCATGGAAAGCAGGGATGGTATTTTTGGACTTCATAAGAAACCTTTGGCACCTTGCAAAGTCGAAGCCTCCTGCTTTGGTGTATACCATGGGATAAGAACAGGGTGCAAGTCACGAGGATTAAAAGGGCCACAAAAAGTTTGTTAACACTGGAACGACAACACTGAGGCAAAATCCATTTTTAGGCATTTCTAAGCACTTTCCAGTCATGTTTTGGGAGCCGGAATAGTCTAAGGTAATACAAGAGGCAGGGTTTAGAGGGGGAGGTATTTTAATAATAAAATATATATTTCTTGTAAAATATATGATCTCTCCCTCAAACCTTGTCTCTCTTATTAAGCAGAGACTAGTTTGCAGGTCTAGCCTAATATTAGCTCCTCTTGACTATCATGTAGCTTGTCATGACATTTAACTGACAAAGTTCATGGTGACTGTGTCTATAATAAATAAAAGAAACACTTCCAGGGCCCATCCTGTCTCCCTGTGACAGTCTCCCTTGGCCTCCAAGACAGGGTTCCCACAATCAAAGTGCCTGTTGTCTCCAGACCAACTGCTAAATCCTCACACAGGGAATTGTTTGGATCGACGCTCTCTGTCTGCAGCCAAAACTGTGCCAACATGTTGCTTACAACTAAAAAACTGTGACAACTGAGTGCCAGGTCCTGCTCTGTTTAATTTATTGGTGTGGATGGAGACAAGGAACTCAACAGGACTGGGATAATAATCTGCGTCTCATCAAGTTTAGAGCTTTTGCCTCTTCGGAGCGAATCCAAATGTCACTCAACCCCTCGCGCTGCATCTCAGGGATGGTGATGAAGGGACCCCAACAGCACCACCAGAAAGGTGGTTTGGTTGTTCATCTTGAAGGCTCAAATTGGCTGGGCAGTACAGGGCTCATCTGGTGCTCAGGAAGAGCTGTACAAAATGTCCCTGCCAAGTGATGTCATCGGTGTTGAGCTCATGATCCAAACAGGGACTGGCACCAGGAAGAGCTGAGTGTCCCCACAGCTAATGCCATTAGCACCTCAGGAAAGTAATTCAAGGTGCATATTTTAGACTCAAGGATGCCTCAGAGATGGGACAGGCCCACTGAGAAGGGGGAAGACTGTCCTTTCAGCTTCTGCCAGCATTACATCTCCTCCTTGTATATCCAGTAAAGGACTGTGGGCTGGAGGGCATGACTGCTTTGGTGATTCCAGGCTAATTCTCATCAGGATTAAGATGATCCACTGCTTGTTTGAACAACTATCTTTTCCTGAGTGTAGAACAGACATAATTCACAGGCATTGTGTCCTCAGCCCTCTTTGCTAACTGAGTCCATATTTCAGAGAAGGATTTCAATGGCTTTAAATCACAGCACTTTTTCTATATATTTTTAGCTATTGTAGGATCTTCTGATGGTGCACTGGTGTCTCTTTCATCATGTGAGCCTGGGCATGTCCTGATGCCCAACCCTAGGGCCATCAAGGGACCCAGAAACCCTCAAACTATGGTTTCACCATCCTGCCTTGGACACAACTCTACTTCTTGACTTGACCTGAGCAGTGAGTGAACCAGCTGTGACTCTGTGCAGGCCTTTGGGCCTCCAAACCTTATGAAATAACTGAGAGAAAATAAAACAGAGCCCTGAAGCCTCTGTCAGTGCTTTGCTGCCTAAATGATCTCAGGAGCCACTTCATCCAAATCAAATTAATCTTGGTTTCTGTAAAGGCTCCATTGTCAGAACCTGCTCAACCCTTTACCCAAATCTTCTCTCTAGTGGGTGAGACAGCAGAAGACATTCCCAATACTATTATATCCACTTGTTATATCCCATCTGTCATGCAATAGGCAACAGAGAGGCAATTCCTGTCCAGAGCACACCCTGCTCACCCCTGCTGCTGCTCTGTGCCAGGGTAGAAGCTGGTTCAGCTCCATGGAAGCTGGTAAAGCTCTCCCACATTTACAAAGGTGGAGGAACATTTTGCTCGTGCTACAACTGCCAAAATAAAAGGGATCTTTACGGAAATGAACAGTCCTGCCACCTGGAAAAGAGCAGAGAGCACAGCAGTGAGTATGGATCTAGAACCACTCTCTCCTCCAGAGATGGAAGAGACACACAGAACCTCTCAGTAAAGCAGCGCTGATGCTACAGAAGGACTTAACCCCTCAAAGGCAGCATTAGCAAATTGTTCCAAATTGACCACAGTAACAAACCAACAAGATATGACAAAAAAATCCTCCCATAACCAAAGCCAAAGGCATGCCATTAGCACCAGAGGAAATACTTGGGACAGCAAGGGAAGAAAATCTAAGCTCCTTTCAAAGAGATGAAGGAAAAGAAATGCTGAAGACTTTCCCCGTTTCATCAACCAACCACCGGCCCAACCAACCAACACCATTAATGATACTTCAGACATGAAACTTATCCAGCACCTACTTCTGCAGCTGTGGAGGGCAGCAAGGATACCCCTGGCCCCTCGTTAACATTAATCAGCATGACCAAATCAGATCCACCAGTGATTTCCATGACCTGGTCCTCCCCAGACCACATTCCACTGCACATGAGAAAAAAAACCAGGCTGTCTCTTCCATTTACTGGACAGACTCATAGTCACTGAGCTAAAAGGAGACCTTTTTAACTTTCATCAGGTTTCAGGGAAAACAACCACCAAGTACAAAATCCAACCCTCTTTTTAAAGCAAATAAAGAACAAATAAGGCCGGGAATTCGATATGAATTCTGAGCAGAAATGAACCAGATGCATCTCTCCCTTCTGCCTAATGCAAGATGATTAATGAACAGATTGAAAGGATTATTTATTTCATCTCAAAATTTGGAGATTATAATGGTCAGATAGGCAAAAAATGAGCTACCGTAATGGACCCTCAATCATATTATAACAGTTTAAGAAGAAATTGTGCTTTTTGGTATCTCAAGCCCCTCAAACTCCATAAAGTCACATTATTTCATAATAAACCTTTCAGAAAGCTCAGTAGAATGGCAAAATGCCCAAATTCAAACACACACTTTGGAAGCATACTTTTCATATAGATAGTTTTCTCCTTGTTAGATTATTTCTTTTTCCAAATCAACTTCAACCTGTAATTCCATCTGCTTTACAACTTCATGAACACATCTGTATTTCATTCCAGAGAGACAAAATACTACACCATGAAAATAGAAATAGGTGGGAACAGGCAACAAAAAGAATAAAACCAAACCAAAAAAACAAGCCAGATTTGTACAGACACCAGACAAGAATGAGGGAAAAAATGCTGTTTGTACTGAACAATTGTGCCAGTTTTAGAGAGAAGACTACACAGAAGGGGTCTTGTAAACCAAGCCTAAATCTGTGCTTTGCAGTCCTGTCTTGTGCTTTAAGTGAAACCCAACAGCATTTTCTCCACTGAGATTTATTCATCTTTGGGTTTCATTTCCTGCTTGTTTCTGTAATTTTTTTAAATTTTATTTTATTTCCCAATGGGATAACTGGATTTGAGTTCCGTAGTAATTTTTCTCCTTGCTTTTTTTAAAAAAGTATGTCAGACTCCATTTGTGTCCAATTCTTTCTGGTCACTAATTTTTTGTTTGCTTTGACAAATGGGAAAATGTTACTTCCCCTGCAGTCTGGTGGAAAGGAAATGGAGCTGATTCCCCTCATTTTGCTCCCAGTAAAGTGAGATCCTTGTAAATATTTCCTAATCAAACTAAGATTATTTGGGGCTTGGTGCTTTTTTTCCAATTCCAGCCCATGGAGCAGTGTGGAGGTTGGAGAATTGCCCTGGGAATGTGTTGGCTTTGTCCCCTCACATTTCTGGCATCAGGATCAAGCTGTGAGGCTCTTGGAAAGGCTTTACTGGGAATAAACAGATGAGAGGTCCATCCACCTCAAGATTCCTCCCTAGTGCTGCTCCCCACCTCATAGGACTCATCCAGCATTTCTGTGCCAGGTGTTGGTTATTGTAGTGTTACTGGCTTGTCACTGGGTCCAAGGACATTTTCCACCACATGAGCATAGGGAAAAGTCTTTCTCACCCCACCAGGAGCTCCCACCTTCCTCGCCCCTTCCACTGGCAGAGCACAGGGTACTGTGTGCTTCAGAATGATGCACATGACCCAAAATCGAGACAGTTTTCACTTGCCAGGATATTCGTGCACTGACAGTGGGAGTCTTTGAACTTGGTTTTAGCCCATCAAGGCGAGGTATCCAATTGTGAGCTTCAAATTCTCAGTTCCATCCTGAAGGAGATGTCTGATGCCTCAGACAAGTGCCTTAATTAGCAGGGGGTGAATTGCCCTGGGGAACTCTTTGTCTCTCTTAATTCCCACAAAAAGGACCTGGATTAGTGACTCTGGGTCAGTGGCTGCCATTAAACAGACAGCTTTTCAATGAATGTGGTCCCCATGCTCAGGAAAATGCCACATGTCAATTATTTCAAAGAATGAAACCCCTCTTCACCCAAATGGAAACAGATGAACATATTTTTCCTTCATCAGTCCTAAAAGCCTTGTTTGCTCCCTCTCCTCCTCCTGCCAAATTCAGTGTTAAGATCAGAGAACCAAAATTGAAAGATCAGGACTGCAAATAATTTTCTTTCAATTTTGCTGTTTGATTCCAGTCACAAACAGGCTGTATTTGGGGAAAAGAAAAAAAAGTAAACCAATTCGTGTTTGACAATTCTGGTGTCTATCTCACATCTCAAAAATATCACTTGAATGGAAAAGGAACAGAAATAATAACCATTCATTCATGATCACAATATTGATTCCAGTGTACAGGAAAATAGGATCCAGACAGGATTTTACAACTGAGAAGGGAACATTACAATAAAGATTATGACATTTTATGAATATTCGTGTTATAGCTTTGAGCTTTATTGCAAAGCAAAAAATATATATTTGTATATATATATATATATTTTTATCTACATATCACCTCTGACATTGTATACAACACTAAATCACAAGAAATCAAAGAAATCATAGTGAGGTAGATACAAAACAAAGGGATGTGGAAGAATCTAGCTGTTAAATTTGGCTTAACACAACTGTCATTAACATATGTATATTCAACACAGCAGTGAGCTTTGATTCACAGCTTGATCAATGGATCCTACTAACATTGATATTGATATTAGAGCCCATTTAGTAATGATGCCATTTGGGAATGGGAAGGAAAGTAAATCAGAAGCGTTTCCTACAAAACCAGTCGTCTCCCAGGGAAAATTTTCCATTGATTTTTCATGACTTTTAAAGGTGATAAAACAGCTCTGAAAAATAGCCTGTGTTCTAGGGGTAGTGCCTGAGGGCAAAGAGGGGGGACTCCACAGCAGGGGAATCTACTGGGGCTGAACATAAGCAAAAGAAAGACAAACCATTTCCCCTTCCTTTCTGATGGCCAAGAGAAAGCAGCACACCCTGGGAACGCTCGAGGCTGCATCCAGCACTGTGTGCTCGTGGATATCAGCTTGGACTTGTGGATGGTGGCCAACCAAACAAGGCTTCAGCAGAAGGGCATCCCCTTGATGGATTCTGTTGCTGTTTTCAGGGAACAGCAGATACGTGGCAAGAAAGACGGTACCGCTGAAGTGACCGGTGTTGGTGGTACCTGGTGGGATCTGCACTCCCACAAGGAGACCTGTTAAGGCACCTGGATGACTGGAGCTCTTCGGATAATTCTCAGCACAACATCTTGGGAGGGGTTTGGAACAGCCTTGGACTTTTAAATTTAGTCTGTCAATCCAGGAAAATATGCAGCCGGTGCTTCCTTCCACAGGCGAAAAGACACGGAGATGAGAGGCAGTGGATTTTACTACAGCAAGGGAGAACCAGGTTGGATACAGGAAAACATTTCCAATATGTTTCCAGCGTGGCTGGTTAAAGTTCTTAGGGCAATTGGACCACCTTCATCCATGCACGTGCAGCAAAGGATGGACATGACGCCCTCTCACCATTCAGGAGCCACATTATCAGGAGGATAATCAAGGAGCTCTCAGGTGCTGTATGACAGGCACAGACTAAAACAGGTTTGAAGCTCTGGACTAGGAAGCCCCTTTGCTGCTGCTCAACCATCTCCTAATTTTCTTGCAAAGGTAGGAAGGGGTACTCTGGAAGGAATATCATTCCCAAGCTGTTCTGCAAATGATGGCAATCTGGGCTTTATTCTTATATAATTTACAATGTCATGGCTGAATTAAAGAAAATGAGGAGAATTGACCAGAACAAATTGGTAATAAGCAGGAGAAGAGGCCAATGTGATTGTTGCCAGAATGCTGTGTGAATCTACTAAACAAGTCCCTGTTGGAAAATGACCTTATCCTTCAGGAAAACACACAGAAGGTTATTGCTTGTGCATTGATTTTCAAGAGGTTTTTTTGTGAACCCTTAGAGTGACCAGAACATGGTCACAGAGAGTGTGGAGCACTTAAGAAAAGCAAATTCCCTCAATTCTTGAGTGGGTCCCACTCTCTGATTCCTTTAGTCCTGGGAAGGTAATGACTGATGTGGATGTGGCAGGAGCTGCGGAGTCATCACGGAGCTGTGTTGGAGGAGATAATTTTGAATGTTCATTAGAGGACAAGTCTCATGAGAAGCCACGGTGGGAAGTGTTTTGGAAGCGTGGACAGGTAAATCCTGTCCACTTTTGGTGGGATTCAGCTCACCTAAACATAATCACATAAAGGCCACACAACAGATCTAAACAGGAAACCAACTGGTTAATCCTGGGGTATCTTGCTGTCTAAGTATGGAATGGACCTTGATAACTCCTGAGATACCCAGATCTTCTGGCTAAATTAGAGGATTGGATCCCATGCTCATAGACCCAGTAGGCTCTTTGGATAAGCATCCCCACCCAGGGGTGTGTGTCAAGAAATACTTTCTCTCTTAGGGTCTGAAAGCTGTAAGTGGCTTTATACTTCACAAAATGAACTTCTCCTGTTGTTTGCCAAACACACTCTTAAAGATTCGTTTTTTCATGTCACAAAAAAAAGTAATTTTGAACTGAAACACGGATCTGGTTCTATTTTGACTCTGATGGTTGCATTGCTTTTCTACAAAGGGACTGGTTAACCAAGAGAGGAAAAATTTATTGTCAAACATCTTCCATACATTTCTTGCCCTGAATAGATTTTTCTAGGTGAGTCACGGAACAAGTAGCCTTTGCAAGTTACTTCCTTTAAGAATCTGGAGTGTATGAAGTTAAAAGATTATGGATTGTGTCAAACTTGCCCTGTAGGTTCTTCCATTCACTGAATCTAGCAATTAGGAAAGTATCTTCATTTTTTTTCTTAAAACTTTAGTAGAAACTGGGGCAGAGGATGACTGCACTTGGCCTCCTTAGGTGGGCACCTCTCAGCACTGCATTTTCAGGGAAGGAAATTAGGTGTTCTGACTTAAAGTGAACCGGGGCGGGGGGAAATACTGTCTTCAAAAATATGGAATAATCATTAAATTAATCATTAATAATCATTAATAATCCTTAACACAACCTGTAGATGCCAGCATCCTAATAGCAAGTCCAAGGGACACCTATAGCTCCTTGCAAACACCAGCCCCAACCAGAGCCCAAAACTTGTCAGTAGATGGAAAAGCCGAAAACCTGCCAGCAGATGGAAGAGACCAAACCCCATCAGTAGAGGGAAGAGCCCATGTTTGTGCAGGAAGAGCAGATAAGGAGACCCTCGAGGTGTCACACCTGTGTCACACCATTAAATAGACAACGTGCAACATGTAAGGCTGGGTGAGATGTACTACAGTAAATTACTTGGGTGTGAAAGCTGCTTTCTAGAGAACTGAGTTACATTAAATTCTCACAGGAGGTTTCTGAGCCCACCTGGATTTACAGATCAACCAACTGAGGGGCAACACTTGCAACCAGGGTGTTGTGCAAGATGGAAAGATTGCATCCAGCTTTTCCACTCCTGTTGTTTTCAGGTAAATGTGGCTGTAACTTCAGCAGGAAGACTGACATGAAGTTCTTGGTAAGGATTCAAATGTAAAAGATTGGCTGAAAGAAGCACCCACCATGCCACAGACTGTGGTCGCTTGTGTTACCACAAAATACATGGAAGAGGTGCCAGGAATCCACTCCCTTCATCCTTCCCACTTTTACTAGCTTCTGTAAAGGTCCTTTCTGAATCCACAGCTGTCCCTTGGTCACTTGGAAGAGCTTCAGTAAATCAGGTGTCCAGTGAGTCAGAAACGGGGTTTCCTCTGTCCCACCCCAAGAAACTTGAGGTCACAGAATCACAGAATGTCTCAAGTTGGAAGGCATCCAGAAGGATCCAGACCATGAGGTCTGCGTGTAGTGTATCAGACAAGAGTGGGCTGATGGCTGCAACCCAGGGGTTTGCCCTTGACCAAGTTGTTTCAGCACCTGGAGGTACTGAGGCTGAGGAGAGCCCGATAAAGGGATTTGAGGAGTGTTCACGTCATGGGCTCTGGCTCTCAAGGGTGGGGAAGCCTTGAGAGGAAGGAAGGAGAAGAACAACACCTGAAAAAATCGTGGTGAGGGGATGAAGGTCGAAGCATGGCCCAAGGAGGCAGCATTGGCTTCCTGAACAGAAGAGAGATGGAGGACAAGGGGTAGGTTGGTGAAGATCTCACCGTAAACTGGCCCGAATCGCCTCCCACCGTCACGGAGAGGGACCCCGCGGTATCTGCAGAGGAGGACCATGAGTGCAAAGTGCTTAAAGGCTTGGTAAGCAACAGCAACCCCAGTTTGACAGGCACAGAGAAGTGGGAGTGATGCTCTAAGCTGCGAGGTGAGTCAGTGGTGGGCGGGGGACGTGACAGCATCTCGTGGGTGCGTGTTTTCCTGAGCTCATCACTGGACGACCCTGTTTCCTCACCAACACTCTCCTCAGCACCTGTTGGTAAACTGGGGCGGGGAAAGAAAGGTTCTCAAGGCTAAATTCTCCCAGGAATATGAACTGGGGGAGGAGAATTTTCTACCTTTCCTAACAATTTCCTGACAACTTCTAGACGTTTTCTACCTTTCTAGACGATTTTCTACCTTTCTACCCATCTAAGGACAGAGAAGAAGTTTACCCAGTAGAGTCAGGCTATTTATTACCGCTTAAAGAACTACAAAACCTCTACTTCAATGGTATAGATGGGCATGATCCTGTGTTTGGATGTGTGTACATGTTATACACACCCTACCATGGACATACGCTATTATATATTTCTATAATATATAATATAGTATATAATACACACACACACACGGGTGAGATACTCAAACATCTTAACTCCTCTTAGTCATAGAATCAAAATGCTCTTCTTTGAGGGTCAGGTAACACTCACTACATTTTCTATATAGACAACTTTGTACATACAAGTCGTAAAGTGCGTTAAAAAGCGCGTAAAATTTTCTATGTAGAAAACTATGTACATATAGCACACACATGTACTAGAACACTTGGAGTTAAGCCAAATTTCACCTTCATCTTCACATCCCCAATACCTACAATACAAAACCAGAATAAAAAAAAAAATTATATATATATAAGGAAATGAATAAATTAAAAAAAAAATTCCTAAAACCCAAAGGAGAGAGAGAGAAAAAAAAATGACTCAAGAAACAAAACCAAACCCAAAGAAACCTCAGTCAACAGAAGCCTGGCACATGTAGAAAACATCGATTCACTTAGAGAACATAAAGAGGGTCATGTCCGAACCTCCTTTTTCTTAAAAACAAAACCAAACCAAACCCCTTTTGTTTGTCTGTTTGTTAGCTCTTATCGTTTGAGAAAAGTCACAGTAGCACTCTCACCTTGAACCAGAGTTTGGAACTTTTTTGTGTTTCTTTGTACAAAAGAAAAAACGGTTTAGGTTATGGAAAATAGTTGGGAAATTTGAGGTTGGAGAGAGGAGATAGAGAGAGAAACTGGAAGATTGCATAGTTGTGAACAGTGGCTTCTCATCAAGGTGAAAAAGTGCATCATCTGATAAAATAGCATTTGATTATTATTTTTTCTTTTTTGTTCGGTTCCATACTTTTGTTTTTTCCTCAGTCAACTGTACATGTCACACATGAAAAGGTATTTACAGCACACACACATGCTAACATTGAACGTCTGACACCGAAACAGCCATTCTTTAAATGTTCCATCAGAGTTTGTTCCATGCAGATTTTGTATTCTCTTTAAATACATTTTTTGCTACATCCTAAGACCACAGACTTGTCTAAGCCCATCTCATGTAATTTTGATCATTAGCAACACAAAAAAGGGAAAAGCACCAGAATGGCTCGGTTTGATCACCAAACCTCTGCTTTGACTTCTTTCTTTTGTTTTTAATTTTCATTCCTTCATTCGCTGCTGGTTGTTTGTTTGCTTTTTAAATTGCTGTTATTATTATTTTTTTCTATTGTTGTTGTCATTTGTTTGCTTTAATTTTCCAGAGATGGGAAAAAACAATTGACTTTTTTTTCATTTTTAATAAACTTTCTTGAGGTAAGAGTTATGCTCAGCACCTGGGGCAGGCAACAAAGCTTTGAAAAGCATTTGAGAAATGAATTGTGAGTCCAAACACCAACATTGTTCACTAACAACAAAACCAAACAAATAAAATTGAGATGAATATTCCAGGTTTTCATGCGGGCTGAACCTCCCACCCTCTTTCCAACCCTCTTTCCTTTTCCCAAAAATCATGAACAGAATGTAAAGGAAATAGAAGCCACTTGGCACATTCCCTCTTGCACCAGCCAAAGGAACAAAGACAGGTGTTGTGCATTAAAAAAGATACTTCAAAAGCTTTTCACGCTTGCTGCCTGCCTCGAGTGCATTTTAATATATGTCTGATCATTTACATTTATATAGGAAAGTCATATTTGTTACACTTTATACAGGATCGCTTCATTTTTGTCTTTTTTTTTTAACCTTTTCACTTGGGTTCTTTTGTCTTTTGGATAATGAGTTGGTTGTAACAATCTACAGTAAGGCTGCACAGGAAGAATACTGTGTATTTTAATTTTTTTTTTATCTCTAAGAACCAAAGTATATAAAATGAGGTTTGATTTTAGCACCTTTTACAGTATTATTGGTGTTGTTCCCTTTAGGAGAAAATACCTTCACTCAACATCTGTTCTGCCACCTCTCTCTGGTTTCAGCAATACTTCAAAGGTAACAACAAGATGATAATTGACCCAACCCAGCAGTATTTTGACAAAAAAACCCCCTCTCCCCCCTGAAGTCAGGCAGAACTACTCATGTGAGCAAAGCAATGCCTTCGCTTCCCTCCTCTCCAACAGCGAGGGCTGCTCAGCTCACATGGAAAACCGAGCATCCAAAGAGGGAAAAAAAATACCCCGAGGTGGTGTCTGGCTGAGGCAACTGAGACAGGGAGGCTCAACAGCTGATAGTTTTGCTCGGGGGCAATAACAGCGCTGGCCACAAGGTGAGTTGCATCACCTTGGTGCCAAGAAAAGGCAAGGATGCTGCCTGGGATTCTGCCCTGGAATGCTGCCTCACCAACCCCTGTCACGGCAAGGGGAGACCTCCCCGACCCGCAGCAGGAGGAAGGTGTTGAGATTTTGAGAAATGCTGAGAAATTACAAAAAAGTTTCTATGATGTGAAACAGCAGCTTTCACTGAGTGCGTTTCAGAGGGGCAGGAGGAGAGAAGGGAGCCACAAAAAATAAAAACATGGGAAAGAGAAGCTCCTTGCCAAGGTTGTAACACTTTACAGGACGTTGAGCTGTTGGTTTCACTCGAGCAGTGTGTACTCCTGCAGAGGAATGGTCCATTCCTCCTGCAGGGGCATCAGAACCTCAGTTATATATATATAATTATAACTATAGCAATCTATCTATCTATCTATATTTATATAAGTATACATTAAAGTCTGTTACTGCACTGGCACCTAATACAGAGGACAAGTACTGGCGTTGCTGTTGGATGCAAGTGGTTGCCTTGACTGAAGTCCTGTGAAGGGTAAAAGCACCACAAGAAAAGGCACCACGAGGCTTTGAGAGTTGAAATGTTGCTGCCCTAACAAAGCCATCGTCAACAAACACAGAGAGCCTTTTGGAGTTACTGAGGGCAGGTGGGGCCAGGCCAAACTCTGGCCTCGCTGATGACAGAAAAACAAGGGTTTTCCCAGAAAAAACCACCAGGGTTTATGCAGGGTGGGCTGGTGCCTTGGGGAGACTGAGACCAGAATTTGGTCCTTTAAGGGGCACGTTGATTTTTCGAGCTCTTCTTTAGCACTTTGGATGCTTTTTAACAGCCTTCCCTAAATTAAAATGGCTGCATTTTGCCTTGTTCAACATGTTTGCACGGATGTAAGAGAAGCAGAACTGAACTTTGAGTGCTCAGAGAATGATCTCACATAAAGAGGGCACAGCCTGACGTGGGATCCCTCCTGGGATTGCTGGATGCCTTCCGCTTCCACTAAACCAGGGGAAGTTGAAGGCACTCAGCAAGTCTGATCTCATCCCTCTGCAGAGCCCTGCCCTGAATATCTCAATCTGTCACTCCCTGGGAGCCCAGAGAATAAATTGTCCCGGGCACAGGCAACAATTTTGATGGGTTTAGCGAAGTCCTGCCAGACTGAGGCGGAGATAAAACCTGCACGTCTGGGTCTTAACCCTTGCTTCTCATTCCCTCCCTGCTCAATCAACATGCGCTAAACACTTGTGTTGGCCCTTGCTCTATTTCTTCTGCTCATAAATTCATGCCCAAACATACACACACATTAACCTCCAAGATGTAAAAAATAGAGGAAGAGCTGGGGAATGAGACAGAGCACAGACTCAGAGCCCTCCTATGAAAGGAGAAGTCGCTGCAGACACTGTTGTCCATCAACAATGGGCTCCCCAAGCGTAAGGTCATTGCTTGGTGATCAAAAAAGAAAGAGAGGAGACTCGCAGGCACTCTATGCCAAGTTAATAGCACCAGTTTTGCATCATGTTGACACCTGTCAGCTCATCCCATCCAAAAATCCCTAACTCTTCCGACAGCTGCTGTCAGCGGCGTCGCACCAAGGCAGAGATAACGCCAATGAGTTTAGCAGGAATTCACTTTCTGGACGTAGAGGAGGGTCAGCTCTGCTGTCTGCCACTTCTCCTGATCAACTCAGAGCAGGGGGTGTTGGCAGCCCTGTGTTACCCAAGCACCACGTGTGTGGCTTCTGGCAGAAGCTGAAATGGTGTTGGAACACCCGTGGGGGACAAATGGATTTGCCTGTGGCAGGACTTGAAGTAGTTTTCCTTGTTCACTCAGATCTACTCTTGGGGGTATAATTTCAGATCGTAGTCTCTCTAGACCCCCAGGAAGGATAGCTCAGGTAGAGAAGTGACCTAGGAAGGAGCCAAACTCTCCCAGTTGAACTGGCGGGTACTTGATCCTGACTTGGGTAGATGGGTATCTTCACCTGCAAGCCACGCTGGGTCAGAATGGCACTGGAAGGATGAATGACCTGGATTCAGAATGGGCTGAATTTGGTTAATAAGGCAAATTCAAGGCATGGGCATGACTAAGTTTCAAGCTTAATAAACAAAAAATGTCCTTCTTCCTAGGAAAACTTAGGTCATTATTTCTGCCTGATGTGCCTGATCCAGAGGGTCTGTGGTGAGCAGGCTTCTCCTTTGGAAGATTTTCAACCAGACAGGATTTAGGGTGGAAGAATAAGATGTGGGCATGCCTGTGGCATGAACTCTTGGGAATGCACCTGAAGATCCACACACTCTTTCCATCTCTGCTTTCTTTTCCATGGCCCACGGGGACTGTGCCAAATCCCTGGTTTCTCAGTTGACTTCCTTGAATACTTTACAAAGGGAGAGTGGGGCATTTCAGGGGATGGAGAAAAGCACTTCCCAAAATCTTAATGTGACATTTCAGATCAACTTCTCTCTTTGTGTCTGCTGAGCTACATGGAGACAAGGAAAAGGTGACATGGTGGATTGTTTGGTCCTGCTCTGCCCACCACCACCACAGCCCCGCAGTGCTTTTGATGGTAAAGTCTTGAAGAAGTTCCACCAACACTGACTAAATAATCCTCACGTCACCCTTGTGAGGGAACCTCTACATTTCACAATTTACAAATGAGGCACAGAACAAAAAAAGAAAAACACCAAACCCCCAGGTGTTCTGCTGTAACAGCTTCTTTTGACCACTTTATAGTGATTGCGGAATTTGTTCTCCTTGAAGAAGGTATATCTGAGGAATCAAGTGCAAGAGTGTTTTCCAGCTTTTGAGTGTTAACAATGAGCTCCAGCAGTGATTAGTAAAATTTCAATGTTTATGGGAAAAGTGGCACTTCTGAAATAGAAGTATTTAAATTGTGCTATTTTCTGTGGCTGTGCCAATTTTCCAGTAGTATCAAAATTCACTAATCAAAAACTCTCCCAGGATGAAAGCTAATTTAAGGAGGTACTGTGGATTTATGGGATTCCTTTCAATCGGAAGAGTTTTGAAAGAAGTAGGGTTGGCAAAGATCTTTAAATGCATGTTGCAACACCTGGGGTAAGGATGGCAGAGATCCAGGGCTGGAGCTGGGATTGAAGATGGGAGCCAGGCAACAGCCTGACCATTCCCATATCACATGCCCTGGAGAACAGGCCAGTGGCACTAAGGAACATATTTCACCCGCCAACAGAGATAACCCTAAAATCCCCTTGGCTCTCCCAACCAACAGCCCATGGCAGAGATGGAAAGAAAATGTGGATCTTCAGGCACCACGATTTTGCCTTCTGTATATGACAGTGCGTCAAAAAACGTACACAACAAAGGGATGACATTTCCTTGCAATCAGAAAGTCATTCAAAGCCTCCAAAATATAGAGCCTTTCTGTGGAAATCCTGTTTTTAAGGGAACAAGCCCATGATGGAGCACACTGTCAGGTTCCTGATCACAACACTATTAGTCTGGAACAAGGAACACACAGGAGACCATCAAGAACCTCTCCCTATCTGTTATCTCATACTGGTTTCATACTGGGTAATCAGCTTTAGTGGAATGGTCTGAACTTGGCCCGATGACTTCAGTGAAAGTCATCAAAACCAAGATGTGAAATAGTCCTTCCCTGAGTAAATGAAACACTTTTGAAACTAATTCCCATTCCTCATTGGAACAAAAGGCTGGAATGGTAAAAGTTTGCAGAGCAGAAACATAAGCCAGAACCATTGGTTATTTTCTGATAGGAAAATATTTTCCACAAAAAAAACCCCCTCAAGTTTTAGATCCATTTTGGGAGGGAGGCACATTTTGTAGCTAATGGCAAACTTTATTGTTCGGTGTAAAATCTCTTCCCTCTCACTCTCCCTACACAGAAAAGATGGGGGCCAAAGGGGATTGGGCTGTGACACCTGTTAAGCCATTTTTTCAGAAAACACTCATCACAGGTCTCCTCCAAATGGCTGCAATTGCACCCAATTTAAGGCTTGTTTAATTGCTCGAGTAGTTCTGGGAGGTCTATGGATAAGTACAAACCAGTCCACTTTCCCTACTACTTATCCATCATAAATTTGTTGACCGATACCTTCAGTGATTATTGAACAAAACAGGTTCTGTGGGAATGATGTGAACATGTAGCAATTTGAGGGGGTCAGCTGGGGAACACTTGGTCTATAGTTTCTCTCACAGCAGTGTCATGTCATAGTCGAATCATAGAATCACAGAATATTCTGAGTTGGAGGAGACTCACAAGGATCATAGAAGTCCAACTCCTGGCCCTGCACAAGACAAGCCCAAGAATCACCCAGTTGAAGTCAAGCAGCTTCGACCTCAGGCCACTGAAATTTCTGCGGGCACGTGTCCCTGTGTGCACTCGACTGCCCTCAGAAACCGAAACAAAATCCTAAGGAGAACAGATTGTAGGTGTAATCGGCTGGCATTTGTCCTGGATCTTCGCTAGTTAGGAAGGAACAGTGTTTGCTCTGAAAGTGGAAGGAGGGGAGGAAAGGCGGGGGCGGTTTGCAGGTGGTGTTCAGCTGGCTCTGAGGGAAGGAGGTTCTGGCACTGGCAGTGAGTTTTATTGGTAAATACAGCTAGAAAGGAAAATATGAGCTGCTTGTCCTTGTGACTGATGAGCGGGAATGGCATCTGGAGGGAAAACAATAATCATTCCCTTTGAGTGGCATTTGGCATTTGAATTTTAAGGGCTTGAAAACAGATTTGGAGGGTTTAATCCCTGCAAAGGAGGGCCCTGTTTGCTGTGTGTATTAACAGGGCTGTTCTCATTGTAATGGTGATACTGGTGGAAGGAGAAACTATCTCTTCCTCAGGACTACGAAACCCCCATGTGATCAGGGGTATGCCACTCTCAGATGGCTCTACTTGGAAAGATATTCCTGCTTTTGTCCAAGTTTTGCCTGGGCTTTGACAAAACCTACAAGCTCAAACATGAAATCTTTTATCACAGGCTTAGAAAAAGAACAATAAGGCCCAATTTGGGTTCCCTGGCACCAATAGAAATTACTGGTTTTATCATGGGGAGTGTAAGGAGGCACCTGGCCATCAATGGAGCTTTACTGATTTATACTGACCCTTATTTTTGGTCTGATTTTGGCTTCCAAAATTCTTAAGAAGTGGAAGATCGGGTGGTACAGCATTTCCTCAGACGGACTTTAAGCTTCTGATGGTCTTTTGATTTAAAAAAAAAAAACTATATAAGGAATGTTTATTTCAACCCTGCTTGCAAATCCCAAATTGCCAGCACCTCGCACCAGGAGCGACTTTCCTCATCTCAAAAAAGCCCTTTGGAATTCACAATGTGTTCATATATATTAAAACATATATACTGTTGCAGTAACATGGCATGTATGCTTGTCCATATTCCCACAGGATTGGGGATATAGACACAGACATACATGTTGATTAGTCCCTTTCATCCTGAAAATTCATAGCCACCCGTTTTATATCAGGCTTAATATGGAGGAGGAGGAATTCTCTCTCCTCCCGCTGCTGGAGTGGGTCATAGCAAAATAACCAGATGCAAGCACAGCCAGATGTTTTCCCTATTGAACAGTACATTTTCAGGAAAATTAAAGGGTGATTTATTGATAAATTGAACTTTTTGTCTTTTTTTTTTTTAAATATCTATCTATATATATAATGCCCTCAATACCTTATAGGCTATATCCTATTTAATTCCACAAGGTGGGCAATAACCAGCTTTGAAAGCAGTCTGCATCTACATCTTTTTGCTCTACTAGATACACATGAGACTTTAATCGCTTTCAAAACCACACTTGCCCTCTCTCACCCCTCTCAGTCCATCCCTGTTCAAGACACAGATGTGTGGTGCTTCTTAGGACAAAGAGGGAATATCTATAAGTTGGCCAGCATTTGGTTGGGTCAAACAAAGCAGTTAGCATAGCACCGAAGGAGTTACATTGCTGTTTTTTTTTCCCAACTTCAATAATTTTTTGGAACAGAAGCAGTAAAAAGAACCCAGAAGCACCGAGCTGAGTGCTTAAAACAGG
Organism: Lepidothrix coronata; assembly: GCF_001604755.1. NCBI lineage: Eukaryota > Metazoa > Chordata > Aves > Passeriformes > Pipridae > Lepidothrix > Lepidothrix coronata. The sequence goes on from NW_016690359.1 coordinate 1,382,163, forward strand.
GCAAAGAAACAGCTGGGGAGAAGGATGGGGAAGGAGCAGACCCAAAGCCGACGCAGATGATCAACGGCCCATCTGCAAGAGTGGGGCTTCTGAATTTGCTCTGCCCCAGCAGGAAGATGTGCAGCTGCCTGGAAATTCAGGTGGAAGAGCCTGGCCCATGTGGCCAGAAGGTTTTGAACTCCCCTCCCCACGGTGGGTACAGAGAAGGGACGGGGAAGGTACGTGGCAGACCAAGACAGAGCTTCCTTCTTGCTTCATGCAACGCAAGTCTTGGGTTAGAGAAGACAACAGCCACCTGAAACACCACCCAGTTCTCCAAAACAGACCAGACTTCACAGTCCTTACTCAGGAGAGAAAATGAGACCCAACAACAAAACCCGGGAGTTTTGCCTGAGTAAGGAGTGTGGGAGCAGATTTCACAAAGCTTTTCTAAAAGGGAGCAGGGAGTCCTGCCTGGCATTGCATTTCCAAAAGAGACATTATATAATGGTCAGGACACTTAGACAATAAAAACACTCAGCTCAAAAACACAAAAATAAAACAAACCCAGGCTTTCTATCACATGCTTTTTGGCCCTTCTGAATTATCTCACCAGTGGTGACATCTGGAGCAATGAACTGGATCCCTTCCCTCATTCTACAGAAAGTTGTCCTGGCTTTCACCCGAGTGGCTTGGGGTTCAACTAGGGGTGAATCCACCTCGATGGATCAACAGCCAAAACTCCCGTGGGTGGCAAGGGCAGTTTTGCCTGTGGGAGGACGGTGAAGGCAGGCCTGGTCTGGTCTCTCTGGAGGTGGCACAGGTTTTTCTCCAGGAAAGTGGGTACTCCGAGAAGAGTCACGCCGGAGCAGCGTTGGGTCTGACTTATCCTTTCACATCCCACCTTCGCCCTTTGCGTAAGGAAACTTCAAAAAAAAAAGCTACTGTACAACCGAGTAAACTGCAATTATTGTGCTGTCTTAGGCAGTCAAGAAACTTAAAAGGCAAAAACAGAAAGAAAAAAGGGTTATTTTCACATGTTTATCACTTGAGACACTAGTTTTCCCATGCCTACAAGAGTCCTCAGCAATACCAGCCTCCCAAATAAGGTCCAGGCTATTCCAAAACAGCGTGAGCAAATTTTTCACTGTATTCAGATGGAAGCTGATGACTGAAAGATTAGTGCACATTAACCGTGGCTGATGAGAGCGACTTTTAAAGAAATTCAAGTATTCATCAGTAATCTGTTCGGTTCAGAAATACTTTTGTCATCTTTAGTTTCAAGTTTCCAGAAACAGCAAGGAAAAGGGAAAGGTCACCTGTTGTGTAAGAAAATAATATTGCAAACAGTGCTGTTACATTTGACCAGGAAAGCAAGGCTATTCAGCACAATTTTCTCCGTTCCTTGCTTTTGGGGAGAGAAAAGACTTAAGATCACTTTGTCAACACATGCAGGTTTTCCTTCTGCTTGTTGTAACCAACCCCTTTACTGCTCTTTCCCCGTAACAGCACAAACCCAGCAAGAATGAAATTTTTACGGCGCACTTCCAGCACCTCTCACACGCATTAACTTAAGCCTCACAACACCCCTGTGAGGTAGGTAAATATTATTATACCCATGTACAGATGGGTAAACTGTAGGCACAGAAAGGTTAAATCACTTGCCCAAGGTTACACAGCAACTTCGTGGCGGAGCTGGGGTCGAAACCCAGGAGTACTGTCACCCGAAAAATCTGCAATGACTTTTAGACCGTGGCCACTTTTCTACGCTCGCTGTAAAACACCATCTGACAAACACGGCGTTGCACAAATCCAAACAACTCCGCGCATTACAAAGTGCCTGGTTTTCAAATAGTTGCCTTGCTGCATGTGTCCCAAAGGGATGGGGAGGGGAAAGGAAAATTTATGCCCTCAAATCATTTTGTCTGCTTTGCAAGGTTTTGTCAAACGTTTTGTTTCAGGTTGGTGTTTAGTTTTTCAATATACAACAGGAAAGGAGAGTTCACGTTATTTTACCAACAGCACCACTTTCCAATTGGGTTCTGTGCATGCATGAATATCCACTAAGGTCCAGATGGTTTATGCTGATTTATTTTGATCGTCACCAATTGCCTCCCTCCTCATCAGTGGAGAGCCAGTGGAACATATGCAGCGATCTGTCAGCTCATTTTCTCATTTTTCTCATTATCCTACTGTCTGAGCTTCAAGTAAGGAAACAAGGGTTGAACACAGGCAATATCTAGCACAGCAGGAAGGCTCTTCTACCTTTCTTCACATCACACCTCGACAGAAAAGAGTCACCACATTGTTATTCCCAAATTCAAACACAACAGAACAATGAAGCGATTCTGAACGTGCTCATGGAGAAATAAGTGGATTGCAACAATCTCTAGCACGTACCCAAAGGTCTGGAAATGCGTTCTGCACACAGTGAAAGGTTTGCCCACGTCTATTTGGGATAGCCTCAAATCTTCTCGTTCAAACCAGGCTGAGATTCTCTGCACCAGAATACACCTGAGCTCCAAGGAAAAATGAAAACCAGCAATCAGAACCCTGGGAAAACGACCAAGCCCAAGGCCCAAGGGCTTGAGACAACTGCCAAAATAACAGCATGCAAACTTCAGCAAGCAAAGGGTACACAATGGAGTTCACATCGTCCCTACCACCCTCCACCTCAGCCTCTGTGGGGATTGGCAGAGACCTTGTTTTGTCGTGGTTATTTGGGGGTTTTGTTTTCTGGTGGGTTTTCTTTTGCACGACTACGTTCGATCTGAACAGAACCCAGAGAAAAGCAAACCCAGTAAAAGAAGAAAATATCCCTAGAAAAAGCCTGTCTCCACAATTTTCCGCTGACTCCGGCAGCTTCCAAATTGTCTCCTGCCCAAGCTGCCCAGCAAGCAGGCACTAAAAGGTTTTGCAAATGCACAGTAGTAAGTTTTCCTTTTCAAAGCACCTCTGAGCTTCAATGGAATCATGCTGGACGAACCTCAGACCACATTTTCTTCAGGAGGTTTAGTCAGGTGTGCGGGTGACAGGTGGAACATGCATTTCTGTGCAGGGGATGGAGGGAAGGGTAAATTGTGAAGTGAATCTTGCCTTTACAGAAATATAGCTGAAGAGCACAGGGAGACTGTGCTCTGAAAGTCAATAGCAATGCTCCCCTGATGAGCCAGGCTTTAGCAGACCATTGACTAAAGCCTGGAATTAATTTTGTCCTTTTTCATCCAGTCAGCTTTAAATAAAAATACATGCAAATGAGTGCCGACTTTTGGCAGGCGCAGAGAAGGACGGGGTGAAGCAGAGAATTAGCTCCAATCTCAAATACTGAAAATATATATATTTACACTCGAAATCGGTGGCTCACTTGCAGTTTTCACTGGTAATTATTCAACACTGGCTCCTCTTCTGCAGTTCAGGTTGGAAAAGCTGCAGATAAAAAATGCCTTGTGTGGGTGGCAAAGCATGACAAGGGCATGGGCAGGGACCTTGTAATTCCTGTATTTCCATTGTTGATTTGGTCTGGTCTGAATCATTCCTGTCTCCGAATTAGCTGCCTATGGTTGTATAACACTATCACAGTAAACATGCCACCCATCTGACATGGTTGGAGGGATGGATGGGTTGACATCAGAGAGATAAAAGTGACGCTGTTTGCAAAACAACCTCAGCAAAAAGAACAGAGTGAACTGAAAAACAACTTGTCCATTGAATCGGGCAGAAAACAGAAAAATGCCAGATCAGAGCTGACGTTCTCCACCACGTCCTGAATACTGGTCTGTGGGCACAGAGATACATCTTTATTAGCAAATTAAGCACTTCCAGGATCCATTCTGGCCACGAGGCCAACTGACAAGTGCTGGCCCCAATCACACTGCTAAAATCTTCCACCCCTGATGCAGAGCAGCTGCATCCAAACTGCTGGATGGGGATGGTCTCTGGCCATGCCTGGGGAAACTGTGCCCGAGTCCAGGGCTTGTTGGAGTGGGTCAAAACCATGCCAGGGAAGGTTTGAACAGTATAACAGTCGGGATGGTGGAGCCCTCGTGCCTCGGCTTTGCCCTGGCATGGCACATTTGGCTGGTTTAGATGATTCCAGGGGGGATCCAGCAGCACAAATGTGCCAGAGAAGTTGCCCGCTGATCTTGTGATGTGAATAAATACAGGCTCAACCTTCTCCATGGCAGTTTGAAAACCTCCTCACTCAGTATCTTTTGGCAAGAAGGTGGGACATGGAATAACTGAGCTACCAGGGGTAAGCTGAGAAGTTAAAACCAAGGTGAAACCAAAACAAGTCATTGACTATCCTGGAAAAAGTGCAGAGGAAAAGTCAAAGGGTAAAAAATAAACAAAACAGGAGGAGAGGTCTAGACTCAGGACTGGGATTAGTACCAAAAAAGAGCTGGGGGTAGTTTTCCTCCCCGAGCTTTTGGCTTGGCAAAAGGCGCTGTTTGGCAACAAGATCACAGGTAATCCCAAGAGGAAATGGTCACCACCCCAAACTGTCCACCGTGAACTCGTTGGGTGTAGTGGCAGAGCACGTGCTTTACGTTAAGGCTGTAATGGAGTCCTTGAAAAAAGAAATAGTTCTTCGGGGTTGACACAGGCTCTCACTGGAAATCCTTTGCTCGATGAAGATGCCAGTGGATGTCATTCAAAGAAAGGACTAGAAACAGAGGCAGAAAGTTTATGCAAGCAAGAGTAATGAAACATCTTAACACGCAGTGGAGGCCCCTGCCTTCATTGTTATCCACGCTACGAGCCACGAACGAGGAGGACTTTGGAACAGGGATGTGTCAAGCCCTTAGTTAAGCTGGTTTGGTTGTGAGAAATTAGCACTGTATTGAGAAGTAAGGACACTTCCAGAGTGTTTTGCCCCTCCGCTCCCATCACGGGAGGGAGAGGACGGCTGTTGGTGTGGTGGTGTGGAGTAAGATCCTGTTCCTGAGGGAAGGCAGGCTGAAGTTGCTCATGAGAGGCAACACTGAAGGGTCTCCTCCTCGACACTTGGTGACTGTGCCTTGGCTCGTTGGCTCCTTTCACTGTCCTGGTGTGAAGCGGCAGCATCCGGCGGTTCAGTGGGGCCAGCGACTGGGATCACATCTCCAGACCTCAAGAGGGACAAGTTTGGGGAGAGGGACCTCCTCATGGTGCTTTTGAAAATAAGGTTGCTATCTCGTGGAAGAGAGGCCCCCAAGGAACAGCAGGGTTGTTTGCCACCCATTCCTTTCTCATGCTTATGCCAATGAAATGCAGATCGCAGAGGAGAGCTCTTCACGGAAGGACCAAGGAGACTCTTTACACAGGGAATTAGATCAGAGTTAAGCCTACACTTGCATTAAAGGTAGGTGAAAAGAAAGTCCTGGGAGGAGAAAGGCAGGCCTGTTGCTGGAGGATGGGCACCTCCATGTTTTTATGACTCAGTAGGTGGGGACAGCGAGTTCACTTCACAAATTACCTTTTTTTATGGAGACTGATCAGGGAAGAAACAGGGTGAAATGTTAGTAGGACACTTGAGACGGGAGTGGTTTTGTGACACAGACAATGGAGAAGGGAAATGAAAGCTTTTCACAAATATATATAAGTTCATGTATAAATATATATAAGTTCATGTATATATATATATATATATACATATATATAAATGTATTTATGTGCACAGTAAACAAGGGACTGGGAAGTTAGATAGGGAATGACAAGACCAAATCCCTCCCTTTGCATGAAAATGTGACCATCACATTAGTTGTAATCAGAGCCCAGAAACATTTGCCTGAAACGGAGTTTGACTGGGAATTACAGTACCAGTGACAATTTGGCTTCATATAAACTTTGCCGTGTGTCTATAGTTTGGCGTGAGTGAGTCCTGCCCTCCTGGAAAGGGACAGACACCAGTTAAAAGTTTCCTTTACAAAACAAAATGAAACAACTGAAGAAACCCCAGCATTTTCTCAGAACACTGCAAAGGATCACTGATTGAAAAAAATGTTTCTCTTCAGGTATATTCAGGCGAAGAAAGCATTCAGCTTCTTTAAACTGTTATATAAAATTGGTACTAGTTTCTTTAAATACTATTATAATTAAAAAAACCAACTGATTCCTCAAATTAAAAAAAAAATAATAATCATAATTAAAAAATATCCCCCCCCATGCTGATCTCCTCTTCAGAATAGGTCAGCATGGGAGTTTTGCACCGTAGACAGTTACAGTATTTCTGGAATAAAAAATTGCAATTACACACAGAAAATACTACAGCATTCACTTAAAAATACCTCATTTTGTTGTTGTTGTTGTTTTTTTCCCCTCCCAAGTAGAGGGATGGTGGGATTGAAAAGATGCCCTGAAAACGGGATTATTCCTTTTAAAGGAGCAATACTCTCGAAACGGAAAAAAGGGTGTTGTTGGACAGACGCAAACCCGTGATCGAACTCGAAAACAAAGAGATTCCAGCACAGAAACAGAATTGGAGAGATGGGAATGTTCAGACACCGAGCGGGTTACTTGGAAATGTCAAGACAACCACTCAGCCCTCGGCAGGTGACCGTCTGGGCTTTGCCATCGTCGGAGGTGGCAGCATCTCCTTGCGGTGAAAAGGCTAAAGCTAAACCACGATGCTCTCGCTACGCTCTTGGATCTCCTCTGCTTGTTGTTTCTCGCCATGTACTTACAGTAGAGGGTGACACGAGACAGTTTTTTATCAGCAGTTCCCCACATGTACCGAGTCGAAGAATTCTCAGCTAAATCACAACAACAACATCAACGAAAAATACAAAGCACCAAATCATCTCGAGACGTGAGTCAGTTTACAGGTTATTACCGTTTGAAGAAGTTTGTTGGTTGTTTTGTTGTTGTTTGTTTGCTTTTTTTTGTTTGTTTTTGTGTTTGTTTTTTTTTAGATCCCGACTTTTTCATGTTTTGTTTTCCTTAAAAACAAAACAGAACAAAAACAAAAAATCAAAACCCAAAAATCCCCAAAATGGAACGAAAGGATGCTTTACAATCACTTTAAGGCTCGCACTGAATGAGACATGACAGGTCTTACACGAGATTACAAATAATACATGTATGCCTTTCACAGCCTTAAAATGATACAGTAGGTCAAATTATTTTGCCAGTCACTGATCAAGTATTGTGCCTTTAAATTGACTCGCTTTTTGCTACTATGCTGAGTTTTATTATTACTGAAATAATTATTATTAGATATGTGTAAATGGACTTTAGGAGGATGTTTTTGGTACATAATTTCAATAATTCCATATTTTCCAGAATTCAAGGTGGCAGGCCTTATTCTGGGCTCAGGCTTTTGGTATTTGCTCCACTGGAGACAGTGGTGCTTTAGCACGTGCAATTGTTGGAAACAAGATCAGATCCATCATTATCACACTAATCTGGTGCAAACCCACCACTCCACATGATCCGTTTCCACAAGGAAAACGGTTCCATGGTTGGATCACATTCATAACACGACTCGGTCAAGGCTCACAGGCTTGGCCAACTGGTGCTATAAATTCCTTGCCAAATTATCTTACAGACCTGATTTTGTCTTTCAGCTGTTGGAAAAACCAAACTCCATTAGGGGTGTCTCAGCTTTGCTTTCTTATCTTTAGATATTTGGGTTTGGTTATTTTTCTGTTAAATCCAATAAAAGCAACGGGATTTTTCTTTTTCATACATTTCTCTCTTTTTGTTGTTGTTGTTGTTCATTTTTTACTATTTTTTTTAATTTTAAGGTTTGCATTTCAGTTGGTTTTTTGGTTTTATTTTTTTTTTCTTTTTTTTTTTCCTGGCATATAATCATCAAAGAGTTTTGCATGAGAAAGGTGACAGTACTTAATGAAACTCAGCACCTAAGGGCATAAGGCAGTTGTAGGTTTGTTTGTTTGTTTTTTTTATTTTTCAATCAGCACCAATCCCATAAATAATGTTCTACACTTGGTGTACGGTATAAAACTGATGTGGAGATGCCTCCTTCTCCACCTGTGAATCCTAGGTGTGGAAGTTGAAATACTGTTTCTTGTGTGTAAAAAACAAAAGAAAAGTTTTTCTTTTTGTTTTTACTTACAAAACATAGAGAATATCTTTTTTTTTCTTTTTTTTATACATACAGCAACCAGAAAGAAAGCTTATCTGAAGGTTTGTGTTTGTTTCATGATCTGTGTTTACCGTAAACAAAAATAAGGTCCCCTCTTTTACTTTTGCTTTAAGGAGCTTTTAAAGTGAAGATTCATATTGTAGCAACTCATATAAGAGAGGTCCATCTCTATACCTAATACCTACAGCTGTGGGGGTGACATATTGGAGGATGTTGATAGTTCTTCTTAACCTCCTGTCTACAAAATGAGCATCCCATGCAGGATATCTTTTTCTTGGGATGTCAATCTTAATGAGAGGCCCCTCGGGTGGGTAGGGTCGCCCAGATGGAGTAGATGGAACCATTGCTCTCACCTGGAAAACGGGCAAGCAAGTGTCAGCTGTGAGTTCCTCCTGTTGCTCCGTGACCGCTCTGGTGGGCGTAGCCTGGGCCCCCCGGTACCCAGGGGTTTGGGGCGCCATGGGCTCAACATCGGGGGGCAAAGGAATGCCCCAGAGCAGCTCGGCGCAACAGGAGCTGACAAGGATCTTAGCTCTTGGCCCCATGGGATGCAGCACACCATAATATAACAGCATCAAAGCTATCCCAGCAGCAAAGCTAAGAAAGACACAACACAGTGCTGGCACGGCATATGAGTCAGTGGTTTCAGGATCTCTGTAAAAATACCAAAGGAGCGTCAAGGTCGCGTTCTCCGTCAGGACCACCGTGTAATACGCAAACATTCGGTATCGAGTCCGCCCTTCCTTGACATTAAACCAGCAGAAAATGTACACAATCCCTACCACCATGTTGAAGAGGATCTCCTCCCACTTAGACATGCAGAAATCTGTCCCACCATGGATGATCCAGAAAGCCATGGCACACCAATGGACCACTACAAAGATCCCAAAGTAGAGCTGGAAGATGGAAGCAAAGAGAGCAAAAGAAATAACTCGGGATGAGATGGTGAAGATGCGCCAGAAGAGATGGATGAGGGCCCCTCTGTAGCTCATACTCTTCTTGTCGTCCCTAGAGTCCCGAAGAAGCTTGTGATAGGAGGCTAGCACCCAAGCCAGGGACATCAGGGAGGCCACAGAGGACACACCTGCCGGAAGACACACAGATCCACTGGGTTAGAGAGGAGGTTTGGTTGAAAACATCATCTGCTCACTAAATTATTGCATCGGGGGCAGGCTTGGGAGCCTGAAGGTTCAACTCACGTCAGGTTGTCCTTACAGTCTGGAGGAGAGAAATACAGAAATATCAGTGTGGGAATTGGAAAGGATGCTGCATTCAGGAGTTCTCTGACACATTGTCCTGATCTCCAGGAGCCACCGGCTCTGCCACCCCACCCCAGCTCATCTCTTTTAACGGGGAACAACCTCTGTGCTCATCCTGATTGGATCCACATTTGAGAATTTGAAATCCAGATCCCATCTAAATGCTTCATCCCAAGTATGAAGGTTATTTTCTGTAGAAAGGAATCTTATCTTGGAATGCACCACTGCAAGAGCAGGACATCCATACTCTCTGCAGCTGCATGGATTCTTTCTTATTCTAAAATACTGTTATATGAGCAACATTCCCATTGATTCTGCCTTACTCAGGAATCTCCATTTGCATTTGCCTTTGAGAAAAATAGGCAGTTTTTTTTATCCTGTGCATATAAATATATAAATACAGGGAGCATCAAGACTCATCAATACCCTTCAAATGGTCCCAAAACAAAGAATCTGATCTCTCCAGAAAATCCCCTGCCCTGGTTCCAGAGCAGCTGGAGGTATTGGAGGTATATTGGAGATAGCTCATCTCCAGCCTCGTCTCCTGGATGGACCACAGATCCAAGTCGCAGTTGTGTCTCCAGCCCTGTTTCTTCTCCCTCTGAGGAGACCTTGGATTTGGTCCACTCTTTCCCAAAGCACTCAGACCCTGAGGATTGTTCCCATCAGTGCCTGCAATTCCAGCCCTGAGGTCACCCTTAGAAGGCACCCCATGATATTACAAAAGGAAATCAGTCTTAACCAACCATCCTCTCAACTAACTCATCATCCCAACCAACTCATCATCCCAACCAACACTCAAACAATTTATTTTCTCCGAAAGATAAAATAGTTCCCCACTACACTTCAGAGGTTTTCAAAAACAAAAAAAAACCCCACTGATCATCACAAGGGTAGATTGAACAACTCATTGAGCAAAGCATCACAATAAAAATTAATTGACAGATTCCTGGGAAAAGAAGGAACCACTGGCATCTTATTCCTTTGCTCCCACTGCTGCTCACTGGTCAACTGTTCTGCAGGTGAGGGAACAGATGATGGACCAAAATCCATGTTTGGGAAGTTCAATAATTTGGTAGCTATAGTTTGATTGAGCCTTGGCCAAAGATTTGTCTGGGAGCATCTAAAGATTTGTCTGGGAGCAGACTAAAGGAAAAATGCTAATGATTGTAAGCAAAACAAATAATAACACCTTTCTTTCTCTGATGTGTAACATATTAGAAAGTCAGAGAATCATAGGATGGCCTGGGTTGGAAGGGACCTTAAGGATCACCTGGTTCCAACCAGCTCTTATTTTGATTTTCCTACCCTAAAAAACCCAAGGAACATCTTTCTGCAGCTACTCAGGGTTAAAAAGCTAAAAAGTCCAACCCCCCTAAATTTCTTCTCCTGTTTTCTCTCTGCCCCCAGGGGCCTGGCTTCTATGGGAATGCGAATAAGATCCACTGGCTCTTCAGACCTCACTCCATAGACTTCTTTTTTGAGGAGCCCACCCCACAGTGCAGTGGAGTTAGATTTCCCTCCTTCCAGCCTATCTATGTCTGGAGGAGAGGTGATGAGGAAGGTGGCCAGGAAGGATGACAGAGCTCCATCTCTGCCCCTCATTGGAATTCTCACAGCCTGCAGGTCCACCAAAACTGTGTCTTTCCATTAGCTTGTCTCTCTGAATCCTTTGCCTTTGGACTTACAGCTGCTTTAGCATTTCAGACTAAATTTAAAAAAAAACAACAACAAGCCACAAACCAGTAAGACCAGTGGCCTTATCAAAGAGGGAAGCTTGAAGCCACCAGCTTTAAGAAAACCATTATTTCCCCCGAGTTCTAAGTCCTCAATAAGAAACAACAGATATGGGACTTGGGGATTCTAATCACAGAATCACAGAATAGTTTGGGTTGGAAGGCACCCCTGGAGACCATCTAAGACCATCCCAAGGCAGGGTCACCTGGAGCAGGTGACACAGGAACTCATCCAAGTGGGTTTGGAATGTCTCCAGAGAGGGAGACTGCACAACCACACTGGACAACCTGTTCCAGTGCTCTGCCACCCTCAATTGAAAGAAGTTCTATCTCATGTTGAGATGGAGTTTCTTGTGCTTTAGTTTATGGCCATTGCTCCTTGTCCTGCCACTGAAAAGAGTGGCACCATCCTCTTGGCACCTGCCTTGGAAATATTTATATGGATTTATGAGATCCCCTCTCAGTCTTCTCTTCTCCAGACTAAACAGGCCCAGCTCCCTCAGTCTGGATGGAAACTTCTGAATGTGAACATCCTCAGCCCCAAGCAGATGTAGATGAGATTTATTTTTAACCTTCCAGATGTGTTACATTTTTGGTAGATATAATTAACAGTCCTGGAAGGCTGAGTGATGCCACACAATTTTGAAGTTGCGTGTGTAAGTACTGTTTGTTGCAGTATCTTTTAGCTATTCAGTTTAAAAACTTTCCCTGATTAACAGGAAAAAAATTATGTCTTATTTTATTGCTGTTTTACTAGAAACTTGTATATTTTAGTGATGTTTTACTAGAAATTTGTTGGGCATTAGGTGTACCTGTACTCTGAAACTCAAGCAGCACCAACCCTCAGGAGACAGATTTGTCACCCTGGCTTAAAAATGTTTCTGTTGGGCTCATTTATTCTAGAGTAGAGAGAGGACTAAAATACACCTGAAACAACCCCTCAGTTTACACAGAAAGGCTTTTCTGTAACGTTTTCAGTGAAGAACGTTCCACTAATCACAGCCAGGGCTGTAAATTGTACAGAGCTGAGATTACGTGTGTTGAGTCACTCACATTGCACGGTCCCTGCCTGCTGATAGTCATCTGAACATCTCTGCCAGTCAGCAGAGAGAGACAGACACCCCCAGAAAGTGATTCACCCTGTCCTAAGATCCATGTGTGGGACAAGGAGTGGTTGACTCATGCTCCCAAGGTGTCTGACTCCAACCCTTGCCAGGGCACGCGCGAGCACAGGCAGTCAGGCGGGATGAGTCCTACCCTCACAAACAGCTCATTGTCTCCTCGTTTGCACCAAGATCTGAGGGAGGCAATGGAGTATCACCAGACATTTTGACATATTTCTGCTGTTGTTTGAAAATTCGAGAGTCTGTGGTGAATGTGAGTTTTGGCATCCTAGTGATGGACCTGGGTGTAAGGCGGTGAGATCCCATAGGTGGATGTCAGCAGGAATCACGGGGTGATGTGAAGAGTTCTACAGTCCTTCTTACTGTGTTGCCACAGAAATTATTCTCTGGCTATTTCAGAAAGACTTAAATGACACAGCACTTTTGTTCATCTTGACCACAACTTTCTCATTCCCATCTTTCCCTGTGACATCTTCACACAATTTACAATTCTCACAGACTGTGGGATAAACTGTCTCTTTTTTGACCCTCCACTTCTCCAGACCTTGTTTCTAACCAACTACAGAGATCTCTCCAATCATAACTAGAACAAAAAGTCTTGGAAATTTGGATCATATGAGAAGTAACTTTTTATTTTGATTATGAGTTTTGCTCATGGTGACTGACGCACCTTCATCTACGATGAGTAGGTTTCAGCCCCCTTCCCAGGTTTGTTTATCAAAGGGATGAGGTTGGGTAAAAACTGAAATCACTTCAAAAAAACCACTCCCACTCCTCCCACTCTGTTCTTAGTCTCGGGAGTGGAACATTCCCACCATGCACAACCACATCTCTGGGCATTCTCAAGCCAGGAGGAGGTCAGCTACTATGGAGCTGAATCTGTGGGATCTGTCTCCCCCCTACCCATAACAAGTCAGACTGGCATAGACTAAGATTGTCTTCAAACTGTACAACAGCCTTTGAAGTCCTCCTATCACCTGCTAGGAAGCAAAGAACGACTCACAGGCCAAAGTCAGCACCACTGAGGAGTCAAGCCCCTGTTCCTTGAATGACACATCACAAGAATTAACCCCCCAGATCCCTTTAGTGACGAGCTCCGAAGTCCTTATGGTGAGACATCTCCTAACCTACATTCAGCACAGAAAGGTAGAGGTCTATAATGTCCCGTTTGACAGATGAAGCACTAAGATTTAAAGGATTTACCCAAGGTCTCCTGTAAAATCCAAGTGAAAGCAGGGAATAGATCTTCACATCACAGTGCACTTTGCCAAGGCATTTCAGGCAGGATTCAGTAGAGACTCACCCCAGGGTGTCCATAGTTAAACAACGTCCCTTACTTTACTCAGTACAGAATGAAGGCTTAGTGCAACCACCACAGGTGGGAATCCAGCAACATTTGAGGTGCTTTGGGATATTCCAGACCTCCACGTGGAGCTGGCAGATGTGACAAACTTGCACACAGAAGACCAGAACATTTTTGAGCTGGGAGCTGGAGTGAGGCAGGGTACTCATGGCATCTCAAATGACATTAGGTGATGCTCAAAAAAATTGTTTCCTCAGTCATTATGGTCAGAGCTGTCTGAAGGCCATTACTTAGACTCTGTGGTTTTATTGTCTCTATCTCCATTGAATACAAGGGGAGATTGGACTCCCTCTTTGCAGGGAGACACCTCCATCAGAGACACCTTTGTTTAGGTGTCTGAATCTGGAGCTGAACTCAACAACCATCTTGAACTGGCTTGATTCTGACTTCTTCCCTCACTAATTCTGCATTTCTCGGGGGGAGCTCGTGAACAGTCCTCAGTGGTGAACACACATGGCGCAAAGGCTGTGCAACAGCAAATGGTGAAGAGAGGTGAGAAAGCGGTGGGATAAAGGCAGGGATTAAAACCATTATATTTCTGAGAATGTTGGACAAAGGAATCGACTCGCTGAGAAAGGGAAACAAGAGCGATTGCTTTGGATCACGAAAACACGAGGGGACTCGAGTATAATGCAGGCAGCAATTTGATACCAGAGGAGAGGAGTCTGAACCGCTCTGAGTTCAGGGAAGCCTTGCTGAAGCTCACAGGGACATGCTGAATTTTATCCTGTTTCAGTTTCCATCCCCCAGTTCCTACTGATGGTCCAGAAAAAGAAAAGGTCATCTCAGGTGTGTAATGAGGATCTTTGAAAAATCCACATCCACACGAAAGAATCATGACAATGACTCCCCTTAAATTGTCACGGTAGTTTTTAAAGCCCAGGAATAAAAACAGTGCATGGAAAGCCATCCCTATCTATCCAGACTATTCCTGGTATACAATTACACATGGTTTTACAACTAGTCTAATGAAAGCCCTGGAAAAATAACACGCACACACACACACACATATAAATGATTATTTAAAATGAACAATATACCCGTTTTTGCCTTACTTGCAGTGTGGTTCAGCTGAGGAGAGAGGTTTTTCACTAGGGGTATGTACAGTTTTCATCACAAATCCAGCTGCAGGTTGTTGGCTGTCAGGAATTTGAAAGCAGTTGCTGTAGCACATTCCCTAAGTATTTCCTGTGGCGCCTGTCCCTTTAAAGTTGAAAATGATGCCTAAACAGTGCTCTATTTCTTTTTTTTTTTTTTTTTTTATATTAATTCTCCTTAAGACTGTACTAAAACAAAANACAAATCCAGCTGCAGGTTGTTGGCTGTCAGGAATTTGAAAGCAGTTGCTGTAGCACATTCCCTAAGTATTTCCTGTGGCGCCTGTCCCTTTAAACATCATTCTTTTAAATAAACAGCTTTTTTTTTTTTTTTTTTTTTTTTTTTTGATATTAATTCTCCTTAAGACTGTACTAAAACAAAATGGGAAGATACCAACGTTTCTCCCGGGTGAGCTGGACAGCAAATATTCCATGTGACACAAACCCTTCCATCAATCCCTGTGCAAAGGCAGAGCTTGTTTAATGCCAAGTGCCACGTCTCAGTTCCTCCCCATTGCTCTCTGCCTGCTCAGGCCTCTGTGCTCTGAACCCTGTTATCGTGTTTTCCCCTTTGGGTGGCACGTTCCTCCCTGGAGCTCAGCAGGAGCCGAGGAACAGGCTTTCATTTTGATGCACACAGAGTGAAAATGCATTTATGTACAAAAGAGATCAAGCCAGACTCTGCTTTTGTAACAGCATTGCCTGAAAATCGCTCCCCCTTATTTTTTAATCTGTTTTTATTTATTTGCGTCAGAGTAAAAGGGGTCAGAATCAGACCCCAGGTCTGATTTTCATTGTTTCCCGATGGATTTTGATGCTTGATCATTCTTTATTCTTTCCCATCAGAGAAGGGAGTGACTTTGGTCTTCTTTCCTTCATTTTCCCTCTTTGTTTGTCCCTTTGAACATGAAAAAATGTAGAACAAATAATAAAGGGCTGCATAGGTCATTTTGCCATTCATTTTCCTCATAGGATTTCAGGACACTGTCCTAACCAGTTTCTCCACCAAGGCATTATGGCAATGAGCACTATGAACATAATTCATAAGTCTGACCCAGGAATGGCCTCCTCTCATCTATGTGACACCTCTGGTCTCTGCTCAGAGCTGGAGTGACCAGGGATGAAAAACCAGAGCTTAACACTGGGAAGACTGGGAAGAGATGTTACACCAGTGTCACGTCCTTAGCCGTTTTCTCATGGAAGATGTTTTGGTTTCATCAGGCAAAGGGTGAGTTTCAAAACCTCAGCACCTGCTCCTTTGCTAGGGAGCCCTTCTGAGACCTTCCTTCAAGGAGCATCACGACCCTGTTCTCCCCAGGGTCCAACTCCCATAGGACACAGCGTCACGAGTCCCTAAGAAATACAAAACTGCTGGTGGCTGGGAAAGGCAGGAAACAAAGGTAAGTAACTCACTTCAGGGACATATTTCCAAGTAGGTCTGGATAACCAAAGAAGGTCTTCAACTACTGAATCCCACTGGGACTTCCTGACACAAGGCTTGTGTTGAGTTTCTATACAGGATAGTCCATGTCCCAGGTAGGGCAAGGAGGGCTCTTCCACATTAGACCAGAGGAACATTCATGTTCCCAAACCTTTCATCATGAGAAAATCCACAGCAAGGCAAGTTCAGAACAGCTTGTTCACACGGAGAGTTGCTCTCCCACCCCTCGACAGTTAAAGGCTGGCTCCTGTCCTGAAATGCTGCTTCCTGAAACCTTTTCCTTTTGCTAAATTAAGATGTTCTTAATGACCCCATAAATGCTGAATCCCTTTTTAGCTCCTTCCCCCAGCCCCTGTCTCAGCACAGCCGTGAGGAACTGAGGTCCTTGGGTTCACTGGGGATTGTGTTTGGAAAGGACTCTCTTTCCCCCCCTTTCATGCTGCTGCCTTTCAGCTCTCCCCAGTGCCCCTTTTTCTGTGCTGCTGGAAGAGGTGACTGGCCACACTCGTCTGATCTGTGCTCTCATTATCTCGGCTGCTTCTGTTGTGTCTCCTCCTATTCATCTCCTCTGTGAACTCGGGCCCTGCCAAACCAGCTCAGGCCCCGCGGCCATCGACTCTTATATCTCCTCCTGGACTCCAGCCAGCCACGGATCCTTCTGTAAGAGGCACGAGCACCCCGGGCCAGGCAGAAATGGGATAATCTGCCCTCTCTTCTGGATTGTCCTTGAATAACCTCAGCCAAGTGTCAGATCTCCTGTTGAAAATGTTGGATGTCACCCACCACATCAGGACTGGCAAAGCTTCCCCACCCTGTTTTAAAACTCTCATAAAGAAGATTTCCCTGAAGCATCACGTGCTTCAGGGTTTGTCTCACCCAAGGAATGCTGTCTGGGACACGGGATGAGTTGCACTCTGGAAATGCTCCATTGACTCTACCTGGAGTGTGGATCACAGAATCACAGACAGGGTTAAGCCAGAAGGGATCTTAAAGATCATGTTGTTCCAACTCCCTGCCATGGGCAGGGACACCTTCCACTAGACCAGGTTGCTCAGATTCCCACCCAACTTGTCTTTGAACACTTCCAGGGGTGGGGATCAAACTGGACCAATCAAACAAGGAGAAGTGGATAAGATGAAAAGTACCCTTGGTAGCAAAGATTTGGCATCCACCAACTCCCCACAGGAGCTCAGGAGAGAGTCCTGAGTACCAGCAAGGTAAGGAGAGCAGAAAGCAGGATTGGAAAACCCTGTTCCTGGCTCCAAGATGAGCAGAATAGCCCACGCTGGCTCCTGCAAAGCAGGAGTCGACAGATGCAACATAACATGGGCAAAACTGAGTGACACAACACAATGATTTTATATCACTGAGGGCCAAGCAGGCAAAAAAAAAACCCCAAGACACACCTGATGTGAGAAGGGTGCAATGATCCATCAGAGAACATACTCAAGTGGCATTTCCTAGAACAGCCAGATAGAGTTACCACCATCCTCAAGTGGTAGCAGAAAGATAAAATCCCTCTGTTACATCACTGAGAAGAAGAAGGTTGGTCCCAACAGGCCTAAATGAACTGTCCTCATCAGCATGAAATTCCACTATTTGCTTTCCATAATATCCTTGTACCTTTCCTAGGATGCTGGATGCAGATATCTCAGTTTTTCCCTACTTATTTAGGAAAAAAAAGCTACTGATGCCTGTTCCAGAGCCAAAACATTTCTGGCAGCACTTAGGTCAAATCTTAGTCCTTATATATGCACAGATCTTCAAACAATCCTCATCTCACTTGGATAACCGAGATCTTTGATCCTGTGTAGTGACTCGCCACCAGATAACAGCTCATAAAAAACAGCAGAGAGGAGAAGGACACATGGGAACCCAGACCTGGAGAGACCCTGGTGGTGGTATCTGAACCAGCAAAGGAGAAACAGAGCCAGGACCATTTGCTGATCCTCAGCCCAACTGGCAGAGTCTGCCATGTCCATACAATTAAACTCTCTCAGTAGTTGTATCCAATCTGCCTCATGGGAATGGTTCCTGGACTATGTGAATTTGTTTTCTCATCCCTGGGAAGCTTTGGGAAAGGGTTGGCTGGCCAAAACTGTTCCAGAGACCAACTTAACACAATCACCTGAGTGCCAGTGCTTGGGCTCCAACACTGTTTGCATTACAGGTATAGACAGAATCCGATCACAGTCCTCTGTTTATCAAAAATATGGTCATATAATCCCCTTCATCATGTTAAAAATAATGTGGAAGACCTGTGGTTCAACTCCTGGAGGTGGAACCTCTCATATTATCAGATTTTCCAGGCTGGGCAGAGTAAATTAGTCCAGGTGGCTGCTGTGTCTGGACAGCTCTGGGGAGCCCAGGCATGGCAGGTAGAGCTTAGGTAAAGTCTAATTCAGATGTGCAGGCAGCTTTGTGCCAGAAAAATGATATTTTAGCTGTACAAGTTGATCCCTCTAGGAATCTGGTCTCAGCTGTGCTCCCAAAGCTATGTCTGAGGAAAATGTCAGTGTGAGTCCATTGCTAGAGCCAGAGACAAATCCTGCCTTATGGAAAACAGCCTCTTCTGAAGGTCCAGCCAGCCACCAGAGTCTCTGATGGGAGTCTAAGGTGGACTTAAAGGAAATTAAATTCACAAACACACATTTCAG
This sequence comes from Lepidothrix coronata, assembly GCF_001604755.1. Taxonomy (NCBI): domain Eukaryota; kingdom Metazoa; phylum Chordata; class Aves; order Passeriformes; family Pipridae; genus Lepidothrix; species Lepidothrix coronata. Next base: position 1,400,905 of record NW_016690359.1, read on the forward strand.
GGGGAGAAATGCACGGCAGGTGTCTAAGACCACTCAGGAATTTGGGGTGAGTTTGGTGAATAGTTTCAGTCCTGAAGAAGCTGGAGGCAATCACGGACTAGGGACACACACACACAACAAGACTAATCTTATTTTTAGAGTTCCTGTTGATGTGACATTAATTACAATGATAACACAAAGTTATTTCTTTTGAAATGGCTCTTCCATTTTGAATAAATGTTAATTCACAACCGAAAGCTGGTTGTTCCACTTCAGTGGATGCTGTTTTGAGGGTGTTAATACAGAACAGTTCTTTGTGATTTTTGGCAAGTAAACCAGAAATCTCATTAATCTTACTGATGGTGGTTTTGATGTTGGTGTAGGGCTACATTTGATGCTGTTTTCAACTAGAAAAGCTTCTATCACTTAAACTGGGGCTCATGTAGCCCAGTAAGCACAACCCAGCAGTGAGGACTCAGGTTATCTCACGTAAGTGCCAGTACTTCTCCAGGATTTTCCCACCATGCCCAAGTACATCTTTTCCCAGTACATCCTCCAAAGGGCATAAACCTCATGAATCTCTGAATCTCATGTGGGCAGGGTGGTCTTGAAGTTGACAGAGACACTCAGAACCAACAACTCTGTCTTCTAATGCCACAAATACACAAAGGAGAGATAGTCTGGTCAGAGCTTGGTCTAAATTCCTCCAGGTATCAATCACCTGGGTTAATTCTGCATGAGAAATGTGCTGGGAAAGCAGCAGCCAGGATTTCCCGGGCACAGATTAGGTTGTTTGGAAATGGAGCATGAGAAGTCTTATATGTGTCTATTTTTGTCAAAAGCTGCATGAATTGCTGCTCTATTCAGGCCAAGGTACCCTCTGCACAGTCATCACTGTAATTATGAAGACTTTTAGTTAAATCCCTGTTAATCTGAAGCCCTTAACTGCTGTCTCAGAATCACACTGACAAAGAACCCCACCTGAGTCTCTAAAAGTGAACAGCTACAGACAAGAGGATGTGAAGCTCCTCAAGACACCTCAAGAGATTTCACTTGAAATGCTCCACCAGGATGTTCTGACAACACCTCCAGCAAGGATTTAAATCTATGCAAGCAGAGCAAAATCCCTCTTTGCAGGAGATGTTACAGGGCAGTAGAGTCTGTCACAGAAACTTGGTTCAACCTGAAAGGAACACCTGAGAAGGGCACAAGCCACCTCTAAAGGCTTCCACTGATATTTCTTGGTCTACTTTCTGGTTCCTATTGTGCTCTGGTTCCTCAGTTCAGAAATCAGAGTAGTCTGTTCCTTGTACCTACACAGACATCCAGATGTTCAGAGGTATCCAAATCTTACCCAAAGCACCCAAGGTGGGAAAAAAGTCAGAGTAAGCTGCTTTTATAGTTGATCTGGAGAGCTAAGCACCACCATTGGCATGGATCTACCATGGATCTCTAGAGGCTAAAGTCACCCAAGTATGACTGTGCTGCCCTTGTAGCCTCTTGGTTAGATTTGCAGTTTGCTGTGGTCACTAATTGCTGAGACTTGATTTTTGACCCTTTGCTAATTAAAATAGTCTTTTTGAGAACGACAAGCCAAAAAAAAACCCACCCCAAACATGTGATTTCTTTAACTGGGAAGAATAAGAGGACAAAATCCAAGAGGAGTTATACTTGGAGGAAAAATCACATTGCACGTTCAACAGCTGGTTCTTTATGAAGGACACTTTAGTCATAATTTTTAGTGGCCAAGTCTTTGCTAAGATTCCTTAGTATATTGAATCCAGCAGAGTCACTTCCAGTTTACATCCCAAAAATATCAGAATGAGCCTTCTATATTGAGATCTTTCAGACCTAATGACATTTGAACTCTACCGTTAGGAACCCTTAGAAGAGAAACACACCTTACGGAACTTCTGGAATGCACCAAAATGGGGAGGAAAACCTCTTGCTAAGAAAAACGACGCATGGCTCCATTTCAAATAAAATCTTTTCCCGCCCATTTCTATGTTCTGAGAAGGGATAGTTGGCATGAAACAACTCAACTCCACAAACACATGCAATAAATGTGCATTTTGACACTGTACATTTGACATTTGTTGCAGCATCTCTATCCTGGCATCCTTTTTTAAAAAATTCACATGAGAACCACAGCCACTGAGAAGAATGTAAATGTGCCTAAAACAAGTTGATAGGATGTTACAATCTTGTAAGTAGGGGTAAAATATTCTGAAAAGCAGGGGAGAAGCACATCAATGCTGGAAAGAACTCCAAGGAGTTCTACTGTCTGCTTTGGAGAACAACCATGAGAATCTCTTTTTCCTTGGCACAGGTCTGGGGCAGCTCTTGAACCTGGGACCCGGTGCCCAGAAATCAACAGCTAAGCAAAGCCTAATTCTGTTGACTGCTATATCCATTCTGTCTCGGCCTCCAAACCAGGGTGGCCCAGTCCAGAGTGCTTGGTGTGGTGGGAATGGTTCTTGGCCTGTGCCATGACCTGAGCCAAGCACAGAAATTGTTTGGGTTGGTGCTGGCTGCCAGGAGCTAAAAATGCGCCAAGGACTGTGCTGATAATTGAACCACGTGGTTGACCAAGATTTGGTGGCTGTGCTCATGTTCTGACTTGTTTAGATAAAACGCAACAGACTTGTCACCAGATTGGGGAAGCAACATCTTCTGCCAGGGCTTAGCGAAGGAACCTCCTGCTGCAAACACAGCTCCCACGGCCACTTCCTTGGAGACGAGACAACAACAAGGCACTGCTTCAAACAGTCTGTGGCAGCACCAAACAGGGATCCTGCAAACCACCTCTGGTTAATGGTTTGGTTTGGACACAGAAAGTTTGCAGGCCATTAGAGAAATAACTTCATCCCGGTTGTGGAAATGCTTTTGACCCGGTGGGGAAGAGGAAGGAAACTCAGCTTGGTTCACACTCACTGGCCGAGTGAAAGCTCTTCATTCAGCGTGTCTGGAGACGTGGCAGCAGTGCACACTTTGCTGACCTCATGGTTTATAAACCTTTGATGTTATGTAGGTGGCCTCTGGTGGAATTGCGTCAGCATCACTGTGGGTGAGGGGACTGGTGTCCTGAAAAGGAGGAACATCTCAACATTCCCGGAGAGTGCACAGGACTGGCATCAATAAAGCGAGTCTGGCAGAGCGTTTCTGTGCGGGGGAGTGACAAAGTGACAAGAACGGATGTGGTGCAGCTGGTGCTGTCTCGCAGTGGGGTAGCTGAAGGCACCAGGGACACTGATTTCCAAGGATATCAGCAAGAACCCGTTTCTTCCTCTGCTTCCCATGCTTTGAACGCTCTGCAAAGGTCTAAGTGATATGCAGCAGGCCAGAACTCAGCACGTGAAGTCATGCTCATCCTGGCTTGTCTCCTTGTCTCCTGGATCTTTTTGCCTCTTCTTGTGTGTTCAGGATGGAGTTGAGGTTGCCTCTTCAACAATGTCCTTGCTCAAGGTCAGGCTGAGATCAAACCATGAGCCCATTCCCCTGCTGCAAACATCTCTTTGCACCTTAAGATATATAATGTACATGAGATATGGGCTCCTGTGTTACAGATACAGCTGTGCCTGGTGGACATCCCCCACCAGTGATCATTTGTGTGGAGACATGGATGTACTGAAGACACTGAGAGCCTGAGGTTGGTCAAATGCCACTTAGGACAAAAGTCATTTCAGGAGATTTCTACTGACTCAGTGAATCTGCTGCACTCCCAGACTCAAGACTGTCACCTCAAGCTAATCATAAAAAAACCAACTAATAGTTGCTGAAGCAAGAAAGTTCTTTCCTTCAATATTCAGCAACTCTGAGTTGCAGCAACCCGACCTGATTCATCTCCATCTCCATCTGGGGTAGGAGCACAGAGAATTCCCTGCCCAGCACCCACCAAGCATCTTCCCCGTTTCTTTGCACACCCCAGTGGCTGTGTGCTCCCTGTTTATCCAGAGGCAGCATGACATGAACCCCAGAGCTGCACACTTGAGCAACCTGAAGACAAAAAGAGTTGAATTTCCATGCATTTCACCAGCCCATTCCACAGCAGGGTGCAGCCACCTTTCCCTATGCCCTGATCAAAACCTGCCATGAGAGGAGTGTCTCCAAGAAAGCCTGCAGCATGGAATTACCCAAAAAAGCTTTAATTTCCTGTGTGGAATCCGCTTGACGTGCACTCCCCAGGAGCCTGCGGCGTAGGGATCCTCCCCAAGACCTCAGGCTACTCCAAGCTCTCTCTCCATGCCTCAGTTTCCCATCTGCCCTGCGGCTCCTGGGAACAGCATGAGCTAATGCTTGTGTGGTGCTGTGATGATGTAACCCCTTCCCAATGACTACCACAGTCTGACAAAGCCTAAATTTGGCAGCACTGGCCGAGTGCCAGCGCTGTCCCGTGAATGGTGACTCATCTTTATTGGCTGTGCCGTGTCCTGTGTGTGACGGTGACACGTGGTCCGGAACAGAAGGGGTTTCATCAGCACTCCCAAAATAAGAGCCAGAGACATGGCAAGGTGGTGGACGGGGAAGCTGCAGGTGGGGATGGGCGGAGGGATGACGTCTCTCCTTGGGCTGGCTCCAAAGCCCATTGGAAAAGAAAAAAAAAATCCCGTCACTGGCTTCCAAGGCTCCTGGATCCGATCCTTCCCCGCCGAGCTGGGACAATATGGCTGATGATAGGGCGAGCTTTCCCATGCCAGCCCGCCTCAGGCATGGCCTGCTCTCAGCATGCCAGAGCAAGGCGTCCTCAGTGCCCACTGCCAACTGTGGAGATGGCTTTTTGATGCTGCTGGGAGCTGGCGGGGGACCAGCGACTCGCTTCAAGCAGGGCACCAAATTGCTCCCTGTCATCCGGCTCTGGTGACGAGGAGGGAAGGCAGGAGCAGAGCCATATGCCCCAGTCTGGCAAAGCACTTGAGTCATATGAGTGGCCTCCCAGGCGAGCTGCTTATGAGTTCAGAGCTATTTGGGCATTTTGTGAGGAGCCTCCTTGGTCTGCTGGTGAACATTTAAAGGGAAACCGTGGTGGAATCAGGACAAACTTTCAAGGCAGATGACCCTGGTTCCTCCCTGCCAAGCCCCTTCAGCAAGAACATGACTGGTGGGGTGCCTTGCCCACATGGCAATGAGCGACTGCTTTTCTGCTCATGCCTCTTCTGTCACAGGGAAACAGGGCTGTGTGATGGATGTCTCCCATTTCTTCTACTCCCCAAGGAATGGCATAAAAAAAAGGGAAAAAGAATATGCCTCCAGCTCCTTGGGCAAAGTTATAGCATCTCTTTTCCTTGTGATCTGTCTCAGAGCCCAAGCCGAAGCCCAGAGCGTGACTCTGGTAGACCTTGCCCTCTCCACATGTTTTCTGAATGAAGAGTCTATGAAGGAAAGACTCTTTTAGTCACACACTGAAGTTTTCCTGGTGAATCTCAGGTAAAAGGCACCAGCCAGAAATGGAACAAGATTTCTGCATGTGGAAGAAAAATACTTTGCTTGGGTTTTACCCATCCCAAAGGGAGTCTGCAGATGCCATGTTGAATCTTCTTTGTGCTGAGCCCTGTGGAGTCTGACACCTGTGTAGAAAGGGTGGCCCTCAGCTCATCTATGATGAGTAACTCTGGTTACTCCACAAACTGGGACAATTTTGTGTAGCGAGGTCACAGGGACTGAATTTGGGGTTTTGGATTCATGTCTGAGCACTGTTGGAATGCACTTATCTAGTTACACCCAAACTGAACGACACCTGTGGAGAACAGGCAGCAACACCCCACAGCAAGCACTTTTCCCTGCACATCCTTTTCCATCCAGCCTGGCACTTCCCGCCCATAGTGGTGGTTCTCTACTAAGAATTAAGTGTTTATCTGCAGGGATTGTTCTCCAGCCCAACACACTCTGGTCCCATCCATATCCCATCTCCTGCCATCCAAGGTGGTTGCATCCAACTACCTGCTGGGAATGGTCCCTGCTCTGTGCTTACTCCCAAGCAATCCTTGGAGATTTTTTGGCTCAGAGACAGCTGGTCCAAGCCAAAACCATGTCAGACCCATTCCAGCAGGGCAGAAATGGTAATGATGGAAGTCCACTGCTGGTGCCATTTATGCTGGGCTCTCCAATGGATGTACCTGCTCAGCCCAAGAAGTGCAAGAAGGATCTTGCACTGACTTCTAGTGCTCCCTCAAGAATAGAAGTGGTGAAAAGGATGGAATTTCAAATCTAATGAGTCTCTTCTAGTGGAGACATGGGAATTTTAGTCACTTCAGTTACTTTCAGGCCAGTGTTATGTCATTTGAAAATCACACCTTTGAGCAACTAAAGGCTGAAGGTCTCTTTCTAACTCGGGTGTCCCAGTTAAGAAGATTTGTTTGATCTTTGGGGCTCAAGTAAGAAGTAATTAATTCATGTGTTATCCTTTAGAGATGGCCTTGGTTTTAAATCTCAAGCCATTCCTCAACAAGTCACGGTGCCTTGAGATATTCCCTATCCTATGATTATCCCAGGACATTTCACACAGAAGGCAGCTCACAGCACATCCATTATTCACAGCATATTATTGGTTAACTATCGGCCTGTCAACGGGGAAGATGAACTGAGAAATTTATCTCCACATTAGACTAACTCATTATCACACAGGAACCTTCTCACTCAAGTGCAGCAGGGTTTAACTTGGCTCATCCCAAACCCACTCAGCTCCACCAGGGATGCCTTCTCTGGGCAGTGAGACATCTAACCTGCTGCTTGTCCTTCAATACTCTGCAAGATCAGTTAAGTCTTCTAAACTAAGTGACAGGTATCTTAGTGTGCCCCTGCAAAAAAGGATCATAAATGATCATAAATGCTCCTCAGACATGGTACAGAAAGAAGGAGAAGGGGACCAAGAACGGGACTTTGCTTTAGGAGGGACAACAAGATTTGCAAACTCTACCAGGATAACTCTGCAGCCAGCACACTTCTGTAGCTGAGATGTCTGAAACTCCTTTCAGTGCCTAATTTGTATCACTCTGCTTAAAAGAACGACCCAAAAACCTGCTGAAGTTATTGTTGCTTTTCCTCAAATATATGAGCAGCTTCAGAGTACTTATTGTGGGCTGTGGAGAGTTCAGACACATTGCAGAATCCTGGAGATTCCAGGACTTTGCCAAATGAAGGCCTACACTGCAAATCTCTTTCAGATCAACACCAGGATCGTAGAGGAGGTGGACACAGCATCAGGGGATAGATGTGACTTTTTTGGGGGGGAGAAACCCTGTGCTGAAAAGTGCAGCCTCATGCAGGAAGATTCCCAGGGAACTCTCTGCGTAAAGAACTTGTGACACGAGTGGAAGGATGTTTGAGGTCCTGCTAAATCTCATTAAGCCTTAAAGTAGCCACATGAAAAAAAAAAAAAAAAGTGAAAGCAAACCTCTTTAAGAGGAGATTTATGCCAGGAAAAGCTGGCATCCCTCTCACCTCACTGACTGCCTAGAGGTTGGGGTCTCCTTTAAGCTGGTTGTTTCTACTCCTTCCCATTCAGCGTGGAGGAACCAGCACCTCTGAGGAGTGAAGTGGGCTAAGGATGGTTTGTTCTGCAAGAAGTGAGGTGGATTATCTGCCAGGAGTGATTATGAAATGAGGATCTGGGCTGCTGGGCCTTTTCTGTTGTTGTTAATATTATGTTTCCTCCAGCAAATATGGTGTTTAAATCAGAACAAGTGCCCTGGCTGGTGTTGTCCAGGAGTCTGAGAGATGGACATCCTTTCAACCCATCCTCTCCTAAACCTCAGGGACAAATAAGGTGAGTGAGGAACAGGGCTGCATCCTCTCCAGTGACCCATCACCTCCTTTACCCTAACCCTAAGGAAAAGTATAAATCCACCCCCCAGCTTCTGTCCAGAATCCCCGGAGAAAGCCTCTGCTGGAGGTTGAGGTTGAGCATCTCATCCCACCTCCTTCAGTTGCTTTGGACATGGACTGATCCATGTTTTGGAGGCATTCTTTTTCCCTTACCTTCTGTTGACCCTGTTTTGGACCCCCACAGCTGTGGTTGTAGCAGATGGATTATTCACAAAGGACCTGCCTACCAACACCAGGTCCTTCCATACGGATATTCAGGAGCTGATGTTGATCTATGTGCCCCAGCAGCCACAGCACAAAGCATTCCAAACTCAGGCTCCCAGTGTGCACCTTCCAGGTCACACCTGCTCACCTGATGGACTACACTAAGTTCTTACCTCTTTGCTGTCTTTGCTACTTTCTGTTCTTCCCCAGGCAGGGGCAGGTGAGTCTGCCTAGTGCTTGGGACATGATAAAGGAAGGAATCCTGACTTTTATGAAATCCCAAGGGTGTTGTCCCAAGCTTTACTGAGGCTGGGTCTTCACCTCCAAATCCAGCTCCAGCACTTCTGCTGCTAGTGGTGTCAGACCATGCAGGGGACTCCCACTTTTGGGTGAAAATCTGTTCTTTGAGTGCTGAAGGAACAACAAACACAGGTTTCACCCAACCCTCTCAGACAGGTACCTCTCAGGGTAAAATGGGTCTTGCAAGGCATGATGAGGCTTTTCTTTCTTCCATGCACCCAGTAGACATGAAAACAAGGAAATTAAACATTAACCTGATTGTATCCCCCTCTACTAGTCCTCACAAGATCATCCCTTTCTGCCACCAGATGCTCTGGGTCTGAGTAAAGACCTCCAATGTATTCACTCTTCTTTCCTCAACAGCTCTCTTAACACCAGGAACTAGGAGGAAAAAACAAAACCTCCTGATAACCATTCCAATAACTCCCTTTCTAAAGCTCCTTATATAGAAGGAGACATTAGCTGACCCATTTGGGGAAAACTGGAGCCTGGCTTGGCATTGCAACAGGCTTGACATTGCAATCTGAAGAGCAGGGAGGATTTGGGCTTAGAGGAGGGATGTGCCACAGAAAATGGCAAATTGACCTTGCTCTGGCACTTAATAAATCCATAAGAGTCTGTGTGAATCGTATGGAAAGAGCTGGAGCCTGGACACATTAGCAGGGGCTGTACCTGGGTTTATAAGCCCTACCATGGGCTGCTTTGCCAGCGTGAATCCCTCAGGGATGCAGCTGATGCTGAAGCCAGAACTGGCCTCTTCCTGTGATGAGCCACTGCTCCCATGGACATGATGAGCCAGGAGAGACTTGATTTGATTTTTAAACACACTGCCTTCCTAACAACATCCGTATTCCTTTGGTTTCTGCCTGCTTTAAGGGAAATCTTTGATGCTCCCTTTCCTAACGGCTCCTCACAGCATTTAATTTCCTTCTGTATAATTATGTACTGGCCGGGAGGAGGAGGAGGAGGAGAAGGAGGAAGACAGAAGCACAGAACGGGCATGGAGGAGCTCTAGGAAACCTTGCACCTGAGTCAGGGAGCGCTGAGCAAGCTCTGCTGCTCACATCCATCAGCATCGCAGCGCCGGGATGCGCGACCGCATCCCTGGCACAGGCGGGGAGGGAGGCGGGGAGAGGGTGCGCTGGGTACCCGGAGAGCTCGGCTGCTGGAGCGTGGCAGGCAAAGAGCCCTCCAGGGCTCGGGAAGGCAGGCGGGGACGTGCGCTGCCTTGGAAGAGAGCGCAGCCGGCTCGGCGTGGTGGAGGAGCGGAGGAACTGCAAAGCCGGAGAAGGGAGGGGGGAGTTGGAAAATGATGCAGCTTGTTCAGTGGATTAGGCAGCCATGCCTGGAAGTGGCAAACTGAGAGAGCCACAGATTTGAAAGACTAGAGGGATTATTCAGCCGTGTTGTCTGACTCGCAGCACAACAGAGGCCAGCAAACTTCACCCAGCGCTTTCTGCAGGGAGGCCAACAATCTGTGTAACGCCCTGGCAAACCTGGCAGATGATCTCTGCATTTTCAGGAGGGTTAATAATGTTGGAAGCAGCAGGAAAAGGGGGCTGGCAAATGTGAGCAGTTCTAGCAGGAGTTGTAGAAAAGGCATATTCATCATGTCAGCACTTTGGAGGCCTGGAGAGCTCGTGATGAGAGGTTTCAGAAAAAGGCTGCATAAACAGGAGGAGGGAGGCCTCTATAAACAACCCTGATGGACATGCTGGAAGTATGGAGGAAAGAGAGAGCAGTCAGACTTACTGGTGCTGCAGATAGTGGTGACCTTGGTTCAACCAGCAAAATTTAACCCCTAAGTTAATTCCGATTTCAGTTCCAATCTCATCTCCAAAAACTCCTCATGTCTGTCAGAAATGACTTGCCCCAACCAGGCTGTCTCTAGGAAGATGAGTGTCCTCCCTGGTGTGTGAATCGAGCAGGGGCTGAATAATCCAGGAGCTCCTCAGCTGATACCACTGTTGGCCCTTGTAAAGGACAATTTCCCCTTGAGCTGGTGACTCTCAGGCAGCCAGCATGCCCATGGGCTGGGAGAGCAGCTCATCCCAGTGCTGGGACAGGGCTATATCCCTCTCAGCTGGGATGGGTGTCCCATGCTTGGCACATCACTGCAGTGAAGCACATCAGAACTGGAAAACTATTCCCTGTGGTGGCTTCCAAGCCTCTGATCATCTATCTACGTTTTGCAATGGTACCTCCACTACTTCTCTGACCCCACACATTCCCCTTCACTGCCTTCCCCCTCTTTTCTTTGACTTGCTCAGGACCACAGTACCAATGATGAAACCTCAATTTCTGTGAACTCATCAGAAAAAGTCCTACATCGTTTGGCTATTTAAGCTCCCCCCTTATACTACACTTGACACCATCAGAGCATTGCAGACATTGAACCATTTGTCCTCACAACACAAACTCAAATCTGGCCAGTTTTATCACCCTACTTTATGTAAGGAGGGAAACAGAGGCAGGGAATGGTCGTGTTTGCCCAGTGCCAGGGGGAAAATGAGTGGCAACACTTGCCATGGCAGCAGAGCCCTCCTGCCTCCTCCTCATACCACCATCACTCCTTTAGCCTGGACTGGGTGTGGAACAGCTGAATCTCATCTTTCCCTTTCATTATTCAGTGGAACAATCAGAAATTTCACCCAGCGAACGCAGCGCAGAGCTGGGATGAGATTTGTCCAGAGCGGCAGCCCCTGACGCGCCGGGGCGGGAAGTGAGCAACACATCCATGTCCAACACATCCCTGCCGAGCACGGGATCAGAGGGGGAGGCCGGGAAGGTGGGGAGAGGGGGAATGAGGGGGCCACTTACATGGTAATGCTTCTGCACGGTTCTTTTGGATCATTATGCAGAGCTGTAGCACCAGTTGAGGGGCGCTCTCGAGGAACGTTTCCAGGAGGCGCAGCATGTTTACGTCTGCATATTCGTACATCATAGCCCAGTAGAAACGCCGCTGGTGTTCCTTCCGCCTCTGGCTCTGGATCCCCAGGTACATAGTTCGGATATACCTGCGGGAAACACAGGAGGAACAGCTGAGTGTGAGGGTTTGGCACGTGTCAAAACCCGAGGAGGGTTGGGCCAGTTGTTTTGGGGACAGGGAATCAGGGGTAGACATAGGGGGTTCTTCTCTCTCCTGCAAGATCTGAGGAGCACTTTTAGAATCCAACCAGTTGTTAATGTTGAAAAAGACCTCCAAGACCATCAAGTCCAGCCTTTGACTGAATACTACCATGCTCACTAAACAATATCACAAAATGTACTTCATCTTGCACGAGTAGAAAATCTTTAACTTGTACCAGCCAAACATGAAGCCTGGGGGTAGGAAATGCTTGTGAAGCACAAGAAAACAACTTCCTCACTTTATTTTCATCGTAACAAGAGAAGCTACTTGAAAAATACTGGTCATAACACTTGGTGGTGGATTGACAGACCACCTAAGTCCCTTCAGCACTCTGATAAGGAGGTTCTGTCACAAACCCCAGAGTTCAAGAAGCATTTGAACAATGCTCTCAGGCACAGGGTGGGATTCTTGGGGCTGTGCTGTGCAGGCTGGGAGATGGACTTTGATGATCCTTGTGGGTGTCTTCCAACTCAGGATATTCTATGATTCTATGATTCTGTGATCTGACCCTATTTCATCACAAGTGGAGCAATGAGACACCACCCTCACCTTCAGCAGGTGTGACCCACAGATGCAAAAGGCCACAGCTTGCCACCGGTCAGCTATGGGGACTTTGGGCAATGTTGGACTACAAGGAGGTGCCTTGTGCACAGACAGGTACTGCTCTGTTTCCATAGACCTGCAAATCTCACTCTGGGGACACAACTTCCCTTCAGGGGACATTTGGGCAATCTTTGTAAATGGAGCTGACCCAGGCAGGGCAGCACAATGTGCCCAGGTGCCACAGCACTCATGGCATCTAGGAAAGGAAGCCTCTCCCAAAACAGGGTCCTTTCCAATGCTCCCGGATATCATAGAATCCTGGAATGGTTTGGGTTGGAAGGGACCTTAAAGATCATCTTGTTCCATCCGCCTGCCATGGGCAGGGACACCTGTCACCTGTCACAGGTTGCTCAGAGCTCCATCCAGCCTGTCCCTGGAACACTTCCAGAGACTGATGATCTAATATTGGGTCTTCTTCCTTCCCATCCTGAGTGGTGGCTGTAGCCTTTTTTGGGATGGGAATCATTTCCCCTAATGCCAGCCCTAAAGTTGGTCATCTGAGCCAGTCAGTAGTTAGAAATGTCCCCTCCCGGGACTGTTCATCTGTCCCAGCCCCGATGCCAGCGCGGCAGCGGGATGAAGTGCCTTCTGGAGGCTCTGGGAGGGGCTCACAGCACTAACTGGGGTTTCGCCAGAACGATTAGATCATTCCTTGCCACTCGGGCGAGACTGTACAGCAAGGAAGAGCAGGAGGGAAGGACGGGAGTCTCGACAGCCTCTGTGTCTCCAAATTACACCCGGGGACAGGAAGCTTGCAGAGGCTGCTCTGCAAGCCCTGCCCTTTCTCCAGCACCTTGTCCTTCCTTCCCGTTCGCACTTCACGCGCACAGAAGACGAAAAATCCCGAAAGAAGTCCGCAAGGACACGAAAAATGACGCAGGAAAGCCACCAGATGGGGCTCGACGCTCGAGAAAATGCTACGCCAGTCACATACGACACTGGTGACACTGGTGTGACATCCCCAGCAGACCCCGAGTGGGGTGGGAATGGCCGTAGACCACCTGCTCTCCCAGTCCCCAACATGCCCAAATCCACCACCTGTGCTTGGCACTTCCCTGGAAGATCCCAGCCCCAGAAGATGCAGCACAATGGAGGGATCCTGCCTTCCCTTCACCCATGCAAGGAATTAAATAAATGCAGTTCAGCTGGAAAGGCAAAGTCAGGGAGAGTGTAATGGCTCAAGGAGAAAGCAGAAAAAGTGGACCACGCAACTGGTTTTTATAATATCAACGACACAGGGCCACCAAAACCCAAGGTGATGGTGCCCATAAGGTGCTGCTCATGGGCAAAGACACCATCACCTCTGCCAAACTCTTGCCACCAAATCTGTCCTGTGGTTCTGGATGTCCTCCCCTCCCCAGAAGCTCCTATTCCTGCTGGTACATGAAACTCTTCTTCTGAAGCTTAAAGTCACTCATTTCTCATCTCCTCAGCCATGGACAAGGAGAAGAATTTATTCATTTTCACCCTGCAGCCATTTACCTGTTTGCACATAGTTACCACATAAACTCTTCTCTCCAGACTGAAAAATCCCATAGAATCACAGAATCATTAAGGTTGGAAAAGAGCTCTAAGATCATTGAGTCCAATTGTTCCCCCCAGCACTGCCAAGGCCACCACTAACCCCTGTCCCCAAGTACCACATCCACATGGCTTTTAAATCCCTCCAGGGATGGGGACTCCACCACTGCCCTGGGCAGCTGTGCCAGGGCTGGACAACCCTTTCCCAGGAAGAAAATGTTCCCAATATCCGATTTAAACCTCCCCTGGCACAGCTTGAAGCCATTTTCTCTCGTCCTGTCCCTTGTTCCCTGGGAGCAATCTCAACCCTCACCTGGCTCCCCCCTCCTCTCAGGGAGTTAGAGAGAGCAAGGAGGTCCCCCCTGAGCCTCCTTTTCTGCAGAAAAAAATTCTTTCAGTCCCCTTTTATAGGTGACATTTTCTACACCTCTACTCTTCCACATTGCTGTTCCCATCACCTGTCTCCACTTCTGGGTTATTTTTAAGACCAAAAAATACTTTTCCAAGCACTCCAGGTTGGCTGAACCGAACCATAACAGTGACACTGAGTCACTCAAAAAGATTAGGAAGAAACTAAAGGGACACCAAATCCTGCAATGATTTCTCCTTGATCTCTAGGGATTCACCACCATCCACACAATTTAAGCCTGAATGTTTCTTACTGGCCACAGTGAGAGGACATGAGAACAATTCACAGAGGCATCATGAAAGGACATGAAAATACATTGGAGTAACATAATTTCCTGATCCTGTCTCCATCAGTGGCCGGAACAGTGGCAATGACAGAAACACCAAATTGTCCTGGTTGTTGAGCCCACAGCCTTTGGCAAAGGTCAGCTGTGTTTTGCTCTTCCATAGAGGGGGAAACTGAGTCATACAACACCGAAAAGGTGCTCTGAAAGGTCTTTCGGCATCTAAACTCGGATCTTTGGGTGCCTCTAACCACAACACAAACGTGAGTGGAGTACTGCCCCACCTGCTGATGGTCCTGCATCCACGGTGGACATTCTCCTTCACACCCTAAAACCCAGCCCTGCCCAATCTGACCTGGGCAGGAAGACCCAGAAGGACAAATCTGTTCCCATCCTATGAGACTGGGACCTCGGGAATCCCTTGGCACAATATTGGCCAGCAAATGGTCCCAGCACGTGAGCAAAGCAGCTTCAAGGACCGTTTGGGGCTGAAGGGAAATGAACTTCCCTTTGTACTCTGCTTGGTCCATGACAAAATATGGTGCTGCATCTTCAGCTTCCTTCAAACTCAAATCTGGCAAAGAGAGGAAAAGAAGGACTAAAACCCCATTCCTCCTTGGTGCCAGTAGATTGTGAGCTTAACTGGGAAATATTCTGAGAATAACTGGGAAAGGCAATATTTCTACCTGGTAGGCTTCCAACAATTACTAAATATCTACTTAATTAATCAACATAAAATTTCACGCAGCTCTAACGCTGATATTTCTTACCCTTATTTCCAAACACAAATGTTCAACACTGGTGTAAGCAGTTTTATTCCAGTTTACCTATTTCCTTGTGGTATTTTATTTACTCGTTTGAGGGATTTTCCTACTTTCACTAACACTGCTTAAGTGTAGACAAACTCTGAAGAAAGAAGAAAAAAAAAAATCAATGTCATTTCACCTGAAATTTGTTGTTCTCGGTCAAGCTGGTACCAAACAGGCTTCTATAATTAGACTTTCAAATCCATATTCGGGCCTGATCTTCAATCTTTAGCAACACGATGCTTCCTCTTATGTCAGAGAAAACCATTCACCGCTCTGCGCTTTTGAAAATCAGGCTAATTTATTTATTTAAGAGCTTAATTTTGGATATGGGAGCCTAACTTTAGGCTTGTTATTTTTTATTTTTTATTTTTTTTTGAATGCTGGCTATTTTTATATACGAGAGCGTGTGTATTTGTGTGTATTTTTAGTTCTGAGTCTCATCACGGCTTCAAGAGATAGAACTAATTTGGGGTTGGGGGGGGGTTGGGGGGATTTTTTTTTTTTATTTTTTTTTTAATGCACAAAGGGTTGGCTGCGCCCTCCCTCCTGGCAGGATTCCCAGAATTCCTGTTGGTGTAATTACCCTCACGCTTATTTACTACGGATGTTGCAGCAGCACATGAACTGCACGGGGCAAAGTCACTGCTGTCCCTGCGCCAACGGAGCCAAAGCCATTGGATCCAGAAATTTGGTCAAATAACCTTTGGAGAGAAGCACAGGAGGCAGGAGATGCTCCTACTGTAAAAAAAAACACAACACCCTCCCCTGAGTGCTGCGGAAAAAGGTGCTCCATGTGGATGGCAGTGGGTGGGTTTTGGAGGCAGAGGCTCTGTCTCTGTCATTAAACAAAGGAGACCAAAAACCAGCCTTTGTCCTCGGCCAGCTGGCATGACTCCACTCCGTGTGGCTACACCCATCTTAGTTGGACTTGGCCATAATTTCCAGAGACTGTGTTGACAGTGGAACTGGGTGGACTATTGCAGGATGGTGCCTGAGCATTGGCATAGTTTGATTTTCAGAGGTGGCTCCGGGTATTACCACCAGGAGGACGCCTCAGGCAACGGGCTGGCGTGAGATGAAGAGGATGTGGATGTCTGAGAGGGTCACAAGAGCACAGACAGGCTCATCAGCACAGGCCCTGGGCTATGCTTTGAGGAAAAAAGAGCCCTCATGGCCTGGCCCACACAACCACAAGCTGACCAAGGTCAGGAATCTCAGACTGTAAGAGACAACAGAGGACTGATTGCTTTTCCTGAGGCCAGTGGGCCAGGACTGACCACAGAAATCAACTCTCTCATCCTCCAAAACCAGGCAGCTGCCTTCATACTCAGTATTGGGAATGATCCCTGGTGCCTACAGAGTCCTGAACCCTGTGCAGGTTATGGTGACTTGAAAAGTCCCAGCAAGCCTGGATCAATCCAGTGATTATGCTCAGAACTGAGTGTAGAATCGTAGAATAACAGAGTATCCTGAGTTGGAAAGGACCCACAAGGATCATTAAGGCCAACTCCTGGCCCTGCACAGGGCATGATGAAGCTACAAGTGCCCATGAGCAGGCCTTGAAATTGCCTAATTTACTAGTATAGGTATAAAGAAATATGGAAAGTAGTATTTGATGTACTCACTCCACTCCCAACAACTCCAGGTTGGGAAACTCTTCTTGACTGAGCACAACCAATTCCTCCTTTCAGAGAAGCAAACCCTGGCTTGAAAATGGGAGAACATGCTGGAGAAGCCAGAAGGAGGTGTCTGGGGAAAGGAGGAGCTCAGAAAATTAACTCTGCTGAGTAGGTTGCAACTGATGCCTGCAGCACCCCACATGTCCCTTTGGCTTAGTAGGGCTCGTCAAGAGCAGGATGGCAATGGGTACAGCACCTTCCCAGGGTCTCATTAACCTCCTTCACTTCTCCCCAGAGAACCTCAGCTTGCCACGTGGGGTAGGTTGACCCTGGATGAATGCCAGTAGCCTACCAAGCTGCTCTATCACTCCCCTCCTCAGCAGGATGGTGTGGGGAGGGAGAAAATATGATGGAGAAAAATCCTTTTTTAGATTGAGATAAAGACAGTTTACTAAAGCAACAGTGAAGGTTGCACACAGGCAAGCAAAGGAAAAAAACCCCAAAGATTTCATTCTTTACTTCCCACCAGCAAGCAATGTCCAGATGTTTCCTGGGAAGCAGGGCTTCAGCACGTGTGCTGGTTGATCCAGAAGGCAAACGTTGTAAAAAACTAATGGGTCCCCCTTTCTCCTCCCTTCTCTTAGCTTTTTTATCTGAGTGATGTCATGTGGGGTGGAAGATCCCTTTGGTCAGTTTGGGTCAGCTGTTGGTTATGTCCCCTCCCAGGATCTTTCCCTCCTGGTGGGAGCAGAATGTTGGGGAGACAGCAGTGATGTTGTGGGAGCACTGCCCAGTGGTAACCAAAACACTGGGGTGTTTCCAACTTCTTTTCTAGCTCCAAATGCAAAGCACAGCACTGTGAGGGCTGCTGTGGGGAAAACTGGCTCCATCTGAGCCAGACTCAGTCACAGAATCACATTGAAGATCATCAAGTTCAACCATCAATGCAGGACCACCGTGTTCACCACCAAACCATGTCCACAACTGCTATATCCGTGCTTTTTGAACACCTCCAGGGAAGGTGATTCCACTACTGCCCTGGGCAGCTGTGCCAGGGCTGGACAAGCTTTTCAGTGAAGAATTTTTCCCTAATATCCAATCTAAACCTCTCCTGGCACATCTTGAGGCTGTTCCCTCTTATCCTGTCCCTTGTTCCCTGCAGAAGAGCCAGACCCTTCCCTGTCTCCCCTCTCCTGTCAGGGAGTTGCAGAGCCAGAAGTTCCCCCCTGAGCCTCCTTTTCTCCAGGCTGAACCCCCCCAGCTCTCTCAGCCTCTCCTGGTGCTCCAGCCCCTTCCCCTGCTCTGTTCCCTTCCCTGGACACGCTCCAGCCCCTCAATGTCTTGTTATGAGGGGCCCAGAATTGACCTCAGGATCTGAGGTGTGGCCTCACCAGGGTGTCCACACAGGGGGACAATCACTTCCCTGGTCACACCACTGCTGGTACAAGCCAGGTGCCATTGGCCTGTTTGGCCAGCTGGGCACACTTGGGCTTGTGTTCAGAATTCCACCATGGCACTACAGGAGCATGTTATGACCTTGGTGTCGTGGTATCAACTGTATGGGTGGACACCACCTCCCTCATAATCCCTTGGCACCAACCTTCTCCCTGGTGCTCCCTCCTGGAAGGAGAGGGGTGGGAGGCAGTACATTATCCATCTGACATCTCACTCTCCTGCCACCTCCTCCACAGGCTCACTATTGCAAGAGGCCATTGGCCTTGAGCACTGGAGGGTGTTCATGGATAAAAAGCCCCCTTCTCAGAAGGGAGGAAACGAGGACGTGGAACTGCTTGGCTGGAAGGCTGGGAGAGGAGGCTGCCTGAACATCCCTTGAAAATGAGGTTATGTGAGGCCAGATCTCAGCTGGAGCGAGCTGGCATCCACAGGGCTCCAGCAATTTACACCAGCTGCGGCTTTGGCCCGCTTTTTTAATTTTAATGAATTATTTTCCTTCTGAAAGATCTAAGAGCAACATAAGATGCGGTGCTCGGGCGACGGGGGAGCGTGAAAGTAAAACGCCGTCTATTTAAAAAAATCAAAACCAAACTTGCAGTTCCCATCACCACCGGCGTGCTCAGGATCAACATTTGTTAGTGCTTGTTTTCTTGGTTATAATGTCACAAGCTTTAGTGGTGAGGATTCACAGAGGGATTATTGCTGTCACTAGTTTGAGTATCAAAGTGGTAACTTCAGGGTCCCACCCAGGTGCTGATACATCGCAGCTTCATCTGGTTGCTTCCATGGCATCAAACTCCTCCAGAACAAGGGGCTGCATCCAAACTATCTCTAGGGAACAGCTCATGGCCTGGAGTAATCCTCAAAGGATACAGGACTTACTCACACCACTAATGGTTTTGTTGTGCCAAAACCAGGCTGGAGACTATTGCTGAACTGAAAAGATCACTTTCCATCTCAAAAGCAAGAACGGAATCCTCATTTCTACACAAGCCCTTCCTCTAATCCAGCCTCTTCACAGGTCATCCCAAGCACATACAACTACAATCTCTCAGCATTTTGATGACTTTCATCCTGATTTTTCAGAACTGAGATTCTCAGAGCTTTCTGACATCTTGCCACTTTTTGGGATTTCGTCATATGGTTTATACCTAAAAGTGAACAAAATGCAACAGAAAGTGTATTCATCAAGTTCCAGTCCTTCTGCCTTGCACTTTCTGCTCTCTGTTGCTCAGTAAACATCCTTCAGTGTAAAGCTACCCCTTATCTACTTAATTGTTTCTACCAGCTCCTATTAAACTGTTAATAATCTCCATTCTGTGCCTTGTCTTACTTATTGGAGGAGAATGTTGCTGAACACAAAATAAGCTTATTCCATGCCTTTAAGGCACTTAAATGCATGGCATGACATCACCCACGAGTTGTGCAGACCAGTAGGTCATGGAGGACTCTGAACACAGAATTGTAGAATGGAATCATAGAATAGAACCACTGAACCATTAATGTTGGAAAAGACCTCCAAGATTGAATCCAACCTGTGACCAATCGCCACCTTGTCAACCAGCTCAAAGCACTGAGTGCCATGTCCAGTCACTCCTCGAAAACTTCCAGGGATGGGGACTGCAATGCCTGACCACCCTTTCAGTGAAGAAACTCTTTCTGAGAGGGAGTTTATCATCATCCTGGTGCCAAACCTGGAACTCCAATATGAGACCTTATCTGCCTCCCCACTCATCACAACATCACTGTGATCCAGCATCAGGCTTTGGAGTCACTCACGACAAGATCACACAACAGCCATTTCATCAAGGTGACAAAATTGCATTACTTGGCCCATATTAACATTTTTTGAGTTAAACTGTACCCCAGTTTACTGCATCAATCTCTTCTCATGTTTTCTAGCACCCAGACATGCCTCTTGGCTCCTTATGTCCTTATCCCTGCTTGAAAACTTCTCTTAGTGAGTGAGAATCTTGAAAGCCTTAGACAAAATTTTAATGGATTAAATTTTAGTTTTAAAGCCAAAGGATGGTGTCAAGTCAGACTTTTGGAACACCCCTAATTCAGAGGTACAATAAGCAGCAAGTTAAAAAATTCTGGTCTTCATGTTAATTAAAAACCCCCATTCTTTAAATGCGTGTATTTGAGAGAGGACGATACTTGAATGTCCCTTTATACCAGAAACTCTTGCTTTTTGCAAAATACTATTTGCAACTGAAATGCCTACTTGAAAGAATGATAGTCCCAGTCCTCTGCTGCATGGGAGAAACTGTTATAATTTCATATTCTAAGCCAGTTTAAAGCTGTTTTAAAGTACAGATGGCTTTACTAGACACCAACCGCAAAAGAGGCAGCTGATTTATAAACCTTATGCTGGGAAGGATCATATCATGGAATAATTTAGATTGGAAGGGGGTTTTAGAGGTGTCTGGATCGAGGCTCGTGGTCTTGTGCAACTGTTTTGAAAATCTCAAAGGATGGAGACTCCACAGCCCCTCTGGGCAACCTGTGCCAGCACTTAACCGCGGTCACTGCAGACTCAGAGAATCCTTCAGGTTGGAAAAGACCTCAAGGCATTGAGTTCAACCATCAACCCGGCACCACCACCCTGTGCACCACTAAACCATGTCCTCAAGTGCCACATCCACTGTTTTTTGAACACTTCCAGGGATAGTGAAATGATTTTCAGCCCAAGATCACTTTCAGTATTTGAAGGAAGTCTCCAAATCAGCCCCTCCTTGGAAAGAATCAGTTCCATCAAATAGTTGAGGGAGATAATAAAGTCACAATGCTGTAGGATTTTTAGGATCTGGTTCCCACAGCTTTGGTATTTGCAGGCTGATTTAACTCATGGCTGATAATGTGGGGGCTCTGATACACAAAACAGGGTGCTCTGATAATTTCAGAGTAGTGTCCTCAGCAGCTGAATGGGACATACACCTGTATGACCTTCTCTGAGGCATCGGTCATGGTCTTTGTCTAAATCCTTTTTTACTGATGGTTTAAGCAGATATTCGGGGCTGTGAGACCACAGGCAGGGCTGCAGGTGTGATTTCATCCTGCTGACAGGCACTGTGGCCATCACCTCCAGCAGATGCACAGGGTACAAAAGTGGGGCAAGGGCATCACTGCAGATAAAGCTCCAGAGGCCAAAGGTGCTTGAGCTGCTCATCCCCGTGTTGCTCAGTCTGGGGGATGTTTCTGGTGTTTACCTTTGGGACTCCTCTCCTTTCCCAGCTGCAGAGTAATTTTCTCTGACTCACAGGCTGAAAGATCACAACTAAAAGGAGAGAAACAAATCATAAGGCTCTGATTTGCCAAACTTTCCCAAATCTGGTAGTTACTGAGCTATCCACGCTTAGCCAGAGCCTGGCCAGTATTTCTTTGTTTGCAAAAACAGTCATGAAAGTTCTATTGGAATATTCATTACAACCCCAGTTTTGGAAGCAGCCAGGCAGCCTCTCCTTGCTGCATCCCCATGGGCTGTGGGGTTCCCCTTGATATCCACGTTGCAGAATCCCTATTCCCAGATCTTTGCTCAGTAAATCAATACAGAATCAGAGAATAGCTTTCTGGCGGGAGCTCTCATTGTTTCGAGCCAGGCTCGTAGAAATCATGTTTATGATTTCACTTGCCAATTATTTTGCGAGATGTAGAGCTCTAAAATAGAAAAACAAGCCCCAAGATCTCTCCAGCACCGGGGTATGAATGCCCTTTTTTGATTTTAATGTGGGAAGCATCTCTGTGCTGCTCAAAGGAGCGGGGTAGCTGGAGAGGGTGTCGCAGTGATGGGTGCTGCACAGACATGTCCCAGCATCCATCACATGTGGGATGGTCTCATGTCCTAGCACCGAGCTGAATGCTCTCTTTTATCACAGATTCCCCCCCTCAAATTAGTTATGAATACTTAAACCCCAGTCCCTTCCCTATTTTGCACACACTTATTTACTTAAAGGATACTCCGACACCTACTGCTATTGCCTCCGGCTAAACCTTCTGTTTTAAATCAAAGCTGTTAAATAGCTTTACACAGAGAGGAGGAACTTGGTCTCAGACTGAATTTTTCCTTCAAGTGTGTTTGCAAAAATAGGGTTTAATGTCAGGGCTCTCCTTTCGGAAATAAAACTGCTCCCAGTCCAGTAAATCCTACAGGAACAGAGGAAAACCTTGAAAATAAAGTGGAGGGCTTTTGATTCACTTGTCTTGGCTCCAAGCAAGGGAAGTTTCAGGGAAAATCCAAAGAAATGCCTGAGGGCTCCCAAAACATGAGTGTTCAAGCTCATGATGCTCAGAGACACGTGGGAATAGTCGCCTTGCCATTTGAATAGGATGGGTCATTTTACAGCATTTAACCCAGATGGTCTTGAGAAGTGATTTGGCATCATGTGGACCCACCAGAGCCACAGGATATCTCAGGAGAGGAGAATTTGGCATTGCTCTGGGATACCAGTCAAAGGCAGGGACACATCTTCATCTCCTCACGGTTCTCTGCAAGCCTCCAAGATCTGTCAGTGGAGGATGCAGAGCAGGAGAAGGGAAAGTCATGTCTTTTACCAGCAGTGAGTCCTTTGGAGATGGAGACACACTGGTTTTCTCTTCTAGGGGTTTTCCACATACTGAGGAATTTAACAAACCAGTTTGGGGTCATGAGTCCAATGATCTGAGCAGAGACTGCAGACTGCCTGTGATCTAAACCCTTAAAAACTGATGTGGACCCCAGAGCCAAAGAGTAACACAACTGGGAGCTTATTCCTTCCCTCAGAGGGAAACATTTCCTATTTCCAGGCTCTGGCTGCTGGGGAAGACAAGAGGGTTGTGTCTCTCACTGGGAGATCAGGGAACTGATTTGGGTTCTAGGAGAGCATTCACTACATTTACAGTATTTACTCTCTCCATGGCTATCAAGGTCACTGATGCTGAAGCAGGGCCTGAAATCACCAGACAAGACTTTTCCATGCAGCATAATCCCTCCTAACCCCCACGAGCAGTGGCTTTGTAGAGCTGAGGAGGTGGATGCTCCAGGAGTTTTTTTAACAGCACGCCAGAAAAACACCAGCCAGGAGGAGCTTTGGGGCGGGAAGGATTCTGCTTAGGAAAAGGGGAGCTGGTTCTTGAGGACCTGGTGGAGCTGCAAAGAGCTGCTGCAGAGCTGCCAGGGTCAGAGCTGTGGCTCACTGCCAGCTGCAGCGAGCCCTCCCCGCCGCTTCCATCCCTCCCTGGCACACACCGCTGCAGAGCAAAGCACCAGGACTCCCAGAAAATCCTCGGGATGCTGCTCAGGAATGCCTGAGTCCACCCCAGCCTTGCAAGGGACCATCACGGCCCTGGGACTGCACATTCAGCAGCACATCCCCGGCTCCTCCGTGCTCCAGAGGCATCCCTGGAGCAAAGCTCCCGCCGGGGTGGCTTTGCGGGAGGGGGTTGAGACTGTCGCCTGCGTTTTGCCACCCCTTTGAGGAGAAGGAGCTAAAAATTGGGTGAGCGCCTGTGAAATCCTGGAAGAGCAGCCTCAGATCAGGGCTATTTTTAGTTCCACAGAAGCTGCGCATACATTAGTAAGGGCCTGCCTTCCTTCCCCGGGCTCGAAGAAATCACACGGTGTCCTCCCAGCCTGCCAGGAGAGAGTTTAACCCTTGTTGTCTGTCCACAGTCAGCCCCATCCAGCTGCACCTCAATATGGGCCCTGATGGGGGCCAGAAAAAGGGACAGAAAGGTCTTCATGGGCATTTTGGCTCTAGTCAGGTGGAGGAAGAATTAGAGGGGACCTTTGCCCCATGGCCCTTATATCTGGTGTCTGGTGAAAGGAGCAGAGACTGGAAAGAAACTCCAGCACAGAAATGGCATCTTACTCCCATCACCATCAGCCCTGGCTGAGGAACTGCCACACCAGGGGCTGAGAGGGGCAGGGGGAAGTTCAGAGCTTGCAGGACCTGAGTTGATGCCTCATCTCCAATGACCTCTTGTAATGGCCAAGACGGATTCCCTTCATGAACTGCCACCTTCAGTGCACCCACTGTAGAATCACAGAATCACAGAATGGTTGGGATTGGAAGGAAATTTAAAGCTTGTCCCATTCCAACCTCTTGTCATGTTCAGGGACATCTCCCACTAGACCAGGCTGCTCCAAGCCCCTCTAACCTGGCCTTGAGCACTTCTAGGGATGAGGAAGTAAAGCACCATGAGGTATTTAATACAAATCTGCAATCCTTTGGCCATGTTTTCCTGGGAAACAAGACCTCATCACCACATTTTCAGATGCTTGGTGTCACATCTCCTTCCTCCCTTGCTCCAGACACATCACGCCAGGAAAACCATGGCTTGGACCCGTAAAGGGAATGAGGCCAGGGATGAGCTCACCGGCTCGCTGCAACGCACGATGCCTTCCAGCACAAAATTAACAAAAAATAATTGCAACATTTATCCCTACTTTTTTTTTTTCTTTTCCCCTCCAGGATGAGGAGCAAACCCTGCACGAGGTGCCCGCGGACGCTCCCCGCGCTTCACACCCACAGCGCCCGTCAGCCCCGCTGCCCGTGCACTTTAACATTTTCCAGCTCTTTAATATTTATTACCTCTGCTGCTTCGTATTACTCATCAGCTATTCCTGGCCAGAGGAAATGCACTGGTGGGTTCTGAAGCGTGGATGGAGGTTCTCTGTTCTTTTGGGGGGGGCCCCTTGGTGAGGCAGCGCCTCACAAACAGGCACACGCTGCTCCGCGCTCGGCCCGTGCCGTCTCCTGGGGCTTTGGAGAATCAAAAGAGCCTCACAGCAGCTTTTCAAAGGCCACCAGGGTGTGTTAAGCCACCAGGAGAGGACACACAGCCTTTTTGGAAGGTATAGAAACCCTTGCCTCAGCTGATCCCTGCAGAAACATCCCTTTCCCCCTTGGAAGTTCATCTGAGCATCCTTCCCTGCTTCACCTGCAGTTGTTTTACAAGCCTCCTCCCAGCCCCGTGATTAAAATTAACCATGAGCCTGGCAGCAGCTTTGCCTACTTGCAGGATTTCTCCCAGCTGCTGGGGGCTGCCAGTAAGGATACATGTAATAAAATGAAGCAGGTCAAGCTATGCAGGAACCTATGGATGGCTGCAATTGCAGTTGTTTCATTTGATAGTTAACTCCTAATTAAGACTGATTTTAAATAATATGACAAACAGGACTACTTTCTAGTGATCACATCCAGGAGAAGAACCAGCCCAGGTACAGTATTACCCACTACTTCAGCATTTTTTCTTTTTTCCTTTTCTCCTACTAATTTTAAAGGAGCTTGCTGCTTGAAGCTTAATAAAAGTGAAGCCACCTGACCACGTCCTCGCTCCACCACCCTCTGGGCACAGCTGAGTCTTCCCGTGCCAGCAGACAGTTTATCCAAGTGACACAAATGCGGTCACAGGAGCTTTCCACCAGCAAACAGCATCTGGGAGGCGAGGTATGGAATCCTGCAGCTCAGCCCAGGGGATGGATGTTCATGCACAGTTAGGTGCAGAAATGGAGGCAGGGAGGTTAAATGACTTCCCCCAAGCTAGGGGTGGTTGGTGGGTTTTAAATTAGAACACTATGGAATGGAATGGAATGGAATAGAATAGAGTGTTTCAGTTGTAAGGGACCATCTAGCCCAACCACCAATTTGGGAGGTCCTTGTCTCCCTGTCCCTGCTAGATGGGCTCCTTTTGGAAGTGCAAGGTGCCTAACCCAAAGGAAAAGAAAGCCTTTTGTTTTCACACATGTCCTTTCGACCTCCTGCTACTCAAAATGCTTCCCGGGCCCATTCGGATGCCTCCTGCACTCCTGATCCAGCCGAGGCAGCTGCCCTGCACTGCACAGAGGATGTTTGCATTAACATTGACTATGGTAAATGCTTAGACGAGATACATCCCAGAAGCACCAATAAACTGCCGGACTCATTGATCCGGGCGTGACTCAGGAGTCACCACGGAATAATCTCTTTCGGCACCTTCCTCTGGCTGAGCCCGGGCAGAGTTTCTGCTCCCATCAGCAAAGCAGTCGAGGTCTCTTCCATCTTGCACTTCTCCAGGGGAAGGCCAGCTTGAATGACACGTGGGGGCTATTGATTTCTGTAATGAATGAATGGATTTTCCCCTCCTGTGCTCACACCCCCCTCCCTCTCCCATGGAATAATTCAGCGCCTCTGTCATTTACTGCCCAAATGCCTCTCGGAAGTGCAAACAGGCAGCCTTTCCCTGCTGGCATTGTGTGCTGTCTCCAAAGCCCTGACCTTGGCTCCACTGTTTTCTCCTGCCTTCTCCCTCCAGGAGGGATGATTTACACTCGTGCAGTGAGGCAAAGATCCCAGGCAATGGAGAACATGGAAGTTTTCCTCCCCAGAAGGAAAGTGTGTGGCCAGAGCCGTTGGATACTCTGAGATTGTGTGTCACATGCTGCAGAACTGGATGGGAAAGGTGGTGCAGCTGCCTGTTGGGATGGATTTGGAATAGATTCCCACACTCCAGGGATCTGCTCCTAAACAGGAGCAGAACAGATGTTTTGGTTGTTGAGGATCTGAAGGAAGTTCAGCTGGGGAGGTTGCAATTATGGGTTGAAGAAAAAGAACCCTGGTGTACATTGGGCTCAGCTGAGAAGTTGTGGGTGCCCCATCCTTGGAAGTGTTCAAAGCCTGGTTGGACAGGACTTGGAGCAACTTGGTCTAGTGGAAGGTGTCCCTGCCCATGGCAGGGGGGTTGGAACAAGGTGGTGTTTAAGGTCCCTTCCAACCACCCTGTGAGTCTGTAATTCTGTGAGGAAGAGTCTCACTGTGAGCCCAAATGCCCTTTCTTGCTGCCCTGCCCAGCTCCTCCCCAGGTAACCCCCTCCCGCCACGTGCTTATCCCCAGCCAGGTGTCTGTACCTTATTTGAAGCACCACAGCCACGCTCCTGCTTTTGGGACCCTTCTTTCCCATCACCCCACCTTCAAGGGACCTGTTCTCCTGTGACCTGCTGCCGGTGGCTGTTGGCCATGGCTTAGGGAATGGCTCTGCAGAAGAGGGATGTGCCCCCTGTGCATGTGTCCAAAGGGGTCCTGTAGCAGGCACAGTGCCCAGGGGCAGCCTGACACTGTCTGTCAGCCCTCCTACCTCTACAGGTCCTGCCTGGCCCTTCACAGGAGTCAGGACCTCCAACACCATCACAGGATGCAGCATCTGTCACCTCCTACATTTGCAGAGAAGATGTTGGAGGGACCTGCCAGGAGCAACCGGTTTGAAAAAGCTCTGAGAGATGGCACCACAATATAAAAAAGACATTAAGCTGTTAGAGAGTGTCCAAAGGAGGGCCACAGGGATGGTGAAGGGTCTGGAGGGGAAGCCTTGTGAGGAGTGGCCAAGGTCACTTGGGTCTGTTCAGGCTGGACAAGAAGAAGCTGAGGGGAGACCTCATCAGGGTCTTCAACATCCTCGTGAGGGGCAGCAGAGTGGCAGATACAGATCTCTTCACTCTCATGACCAGGGACAGGACTCAAGGGAACGGTGTGAAGCTGAGTCAGGAGAGATTTAGGTTGGATATCAGGAAAAGGTTCTTCCCCCAGAGGGTAGTTGGGCACTGAACAGAATCCCCAGGGCAGTGGTCACGGCCCCAAGGCTGCCAGAGCTCAAAGAGTGTTTGGACAATGCTCTCAGGGACATGGTGGGATTGTTGGGGTGTCCTGTGCAGGGCCAGGAGTTGGACTCGGTGATCCTCGTGGGTCCCTCCCAACTCAGCACATTCTATGATTCCTTCTATTATTGTATGTCTTCCCCATAAACCTGGGATCACAGAGCTCAGCATCCAACCTGCCACTGTAGGGAGCTGGGATTTGACACAACCCCTGCACTACAAACTCTGAATCTGACTCAGGTTGCCCTTTGCCTCCAAAGCCAAGCCCTGACTGGTTAAAAATTTGCAGCTGGTTGTAAGCATCTCAGCCCAGGACAGAAATCCTTCAAATCCTAATCTAAAACATCAGGTGTTTGAGCCCCCAGAGCAGGTAAGTTATGGTACAGACAAAGGAGGGCCCATCCAACACCAGGGACTGGTCTGGGCCACCAAAAGATTCATCATTTCCTCTTCCATCCTCCCCTGCCTCCAGCACACCATCCCACATGCTGCCCCAGACCTCAGCACCCAACTAGGAACAGTCCCTGTGTGCCCACTCTTGCCACCCAGGAGAGTGGGGGAAAACAAACCCCTTCCTGCGGGTTCAAACCCCTTCCTGTTGGTTCAAACCCATTTTTGAGAGTTCAAATCCCTTCTTTTGTATTCCAACTTCCTCTTGTGGGTTCAAACCTCCTCTTGTAGGTTCAAACCCCTTTCTGTGGGTTCAAACTTCCCCTTAGGCATTCAAACCCCTTCTTGTAGGTTCAAACTCCTTCCTGTGTGTTCAAACCCCATCCTGCAGGTTCAAACCTCTTCTTGTGAGTTCAAACCCCCTTTTATTGGTTCAAACTCTTCTTGTGTATTCAAATCTCTCCCTGTGTGTTCAAACTTCCTCTTGTAGGTTCAAACCCCTTCCTGTCATTTCAAACCTCTTCTTGTGGGTTCAAACTCTTTCTTGCAGGTTAAAACCCCTTCTTTTGTGTTCAAATCCTTCCTTTTGGGTTCAAATCCCTTTTTATTGGTTCAAATCACTTCCTGTGTGTTCAAATCCCTTTTTGTGGGTCCAAACCTCTTTCTGTGGGTTCAAACCCCTTCTTTACCAGATGTGAAGGAAGGGCTTGACCTTGACCATCGAGCATCTCAGGCAAACCCATCCACCACCCCGAGCCAAGCGAGGAGACAAAGCTCTCAGATTCCCGTGTTGGGGCTGCAGTGCAGGATATCCAACACTTAAACACCTCCTGAGACATGGCAGCGTGTCAGGAAGACTCTTGTCTGCTGGCTCGAAGGGTGGCCCGGGGAGGATATTGCCGGGGCTCGATTCCCTGCAGCCGGAAACGCTTCCTGAGCCGCGCGGGGTGGCCGGGAGCCAGCGGGCCCGGTTACCAACGTGGGATCATGAGGACACTCTGCTGGAAAGAGGATGCTGCAGCCTTGAGTCATCTCCAAGCTTTGGAGAGAATTAAACTTCCACCTTCCACCACCCCCCCCCTTGCCTGCGTGTCCTGCCACTTGAGGTGACGGCTAAAAGCAGGATGCCAATCCTGCGCTTTTTAAGGTGGCTTTGGGAATGGATGCCTCCTCCTGTCTTTCCTCACACCACCTATTTCTCTGTATGAATATTTTGTGCCAAATGTTTCCCCTCTCTGATACCCCCAAACCTCTGGGGTGGCCTGAGTTGCAGTAGGGGTTTGCTCCAGCTTTTTTGTGAAGCTTAAGTAAGTTCATGTGACTAAGAATCTTTTCTGGAACCACCAGAGTAGATCCAGGTCTCCTCAAACGGGATTCCCTTTCTTACTTCAGCTGTCCAAAAGTGGGAAAGCTGATCCAAACTCATCATCTCGGTTCCATCTTTTATCAAAGACAGATTCCCAGAAAGCCACTCATCCCATCCCAATATAAGTGTCTACAACACCTCCTACGGATTTCCTGTCTCCTTCCCTTGACTACAGAAGGGTCCAGACGACTGACTGAGAGCTGATGGCTGATACCAGATGTCTCCCATCTCCTTGGCATCGCTTCCCTATCACATGCCTCTCATCTCCCTGCTGCCATTTTGATATGTCACTTTGAGGAATCACTTCTACTTCCCCCATGGAAAATATCTGGGGGACATGGGAGACTGGGGCAGTGTCAGGGGCCACGCCAACAGGTAGGAAAGGAAGTTTTCCTGTGGGAAGCAAAGTTCACATGGAAATGGAATACACTGCCATCTGAAAGCTGGAATGGGAGCTCCCAGACCTGGCTGGGATGTGTTTTATTCCCACCATCTCTTAACTTGGTCTTCTTTTTCTCTGGAGAAAATGCACAGCCTTGGGAAGGTAACACATGCCATGAGAAGAGAAAGCTCTGTGGTGACCTTAGTGTGGCCTTTCAGTACCTGAAAGGATCCTACAAGAAAGATGGAGAGGGACTTTTAAAAAGGGCATGGAGTGACAGGACAAGTGATAAGGTAGATTTAGATTGGATATTAGGAATAAATTCTTCCCTGTGAGGGTGAGGAGGCCCTGGCACAGGTTGCCCAGAGCAGCTGTGGCTGCCCCATCCCTGCAAATGTCCAAGGCCAGGTTGGACGGGGCTTGGAGCAACCTGGGATAGTGGAAGATGTCCATGCCCATGGCAGGGGTGGGAACAAGATGGTCTTTAAAGTCCCTTTGACCCAAGCTATTTTATGATTCTATGAATAAATCTTATCAAGAACCTGTCCCATAACTTCCACATCCTTCTCCACCCAGAGGAGTAATCTTGCCTTTCAGTGAAACTCCCCATGGAGGACAATCCTGTGCATAATCCCTACCTGGCTTCTCCAAGCATCCTTGAAGAAGCTGGAGACCAGGGACAAGACTCATAGGCATGTGGGACTGTTTCAGAGAATATCAGATATCAAAGAACGGCTGGTAGGTAGGATATAAGGTATGAAGAAGACCTCTACCCTTCCAGACCCACATTTGGACAACTGAATAGAGCTCTTGGGTCTCAGTCCAGAGGGGGAATCTCTACAGCAAGAGGCTACCAAGTCAGGCAGGCAAACTCCACCTTTCCACAGACAAGAAAGCAGGTTCTCCTCCTCCTCCTCATGCTATTTGTTGCTCCATTTTGCATTTTCCACAGAGATCTTGCCCTTCCCTGGCCCCTGATGGCCACTGCAAGCACCAGCTGGAAGAATCCCTGGCTGTGAGACTGACAGCATGGACTGCATGTCCCTGCAAGCCACAACCACCGAGACCCTCTGTCCTTGCAACCTCCAGGGCTGCTGGTCGTCCTGTCACCAGCTCTGCCCTTTGACAGAGATGTCACTGTTCAGTGCTTGGAGAAGGGAAGCAGCATATAAAGGAGGTTTGGGAGCACAGAGGGTTTGTAGGCAGCAGAGAGTGGCACATGAGCAGAATAAACCTCTCTGAACAGCTTTGTTTGTTAAGGCAGCAAATGGAGAAGGCTGGGAAGCGTGAGGGAGCAGGACAGTAGTGGAGCCAAGACACTGTCCACAAATCCTCTGCTCCAGTGTTGGATCAGCCCTATGAGCAGAATCATAGAATCATGGAATCATAGAATCATAGCATCATAAAACCATAGAATCACAGAACACACTGAGTTGGAAGGGACCTATTGAGTTCAGCTCCAGGCCCTGCACAGACACCCCAACAATCCCACCCTGTCCCTGAGAGTGTTGTCCAAATGCCTCTTGAACTCAGACAGGTTGGAGCTGTGACCACTTCCCTGGGGAGCCTGTTCAGTGCCCAATCACCCACTGGGTGAAAAACTTTCTCCTGATAATCCAACCTAAATCCCCTCCAACTTAGCTTCATGCCGCTTCCATGAGTCCTGTCACTGGTCATGAGGGTGGAGAGTAAGTGCAACTGGAAGAGAGTAAGTGCAACTCCTTCCCTTTTTTCCCTTAGGATCAGCTTTGTAGGAAGCCAAACCTAATTCTTATTAGTTATTCCCAACTGGTTATTCAATTTTTACACCACATCAACCCTACATTAAAGTTACTCATAAATAGATCCTGTTTCTGCCTCCCATTCAGCCAGTCCTTCTGACCACTACTTTAGACACTTTTTATTTTAGAACTGGATAAAGTAGTTCATCCTGGATGCAATGCAGGGTTGAGAGGCCCAGGCACAGAACCCAGGAGTGGTGGCTCCCAGGTATCACTGATATTTATATTATAGCCATGTTAGAAGGCTTCTGCTGAGATCAGAGTTTGACTGTAGCGAGTCCGGTGCACACGCATAGTAAGAGACAATTCTTGCCCTAAAGGATTTACAATCTAAACTGACAAGGACAGAAACACAGCAAAGGAAAAGATGTGTTATTAACAGCAGGGGACTGAGGCACTGAGAGATGCAATAAATCGCCTGCAGTCACAGAGGGAGCTTGTGGAAGAGGCAAAACCTGACCCTTGATTTCCCACCGCCGCTGTCGCGTCTCAGCCATCAGGGAAGGCACACACCGGGAATCTGGGCGAGTTGGGAATTTGCTGATGGTTCAGGTGAGGTCAAGACCGCTCCTAAAAAGCACAGCCCAGCACAAAGGCATTCTTGCCCTTATTCGTGCATGGCTGGGAGGGAGGAGAAAAGCCTCCTCTGATACCACCACCCCCGCTGTCATTGTCATCCCAATGGGACGTTCACCCAGACAGGTCCCCTCCAAACCCTGTTAGAGGGGTCAGGGCTGAGGCTGATAAAACACCTCAGGCATGTTTATAGACTGGCAAGAGTAACAGAATCAGAAAATCACAGAATCATTAAGGTTGGAAAAGACCTCAAAGGTCATCAAGACCAACCATCAGTGCAGCACCAACACTGTGTTCATCACTAAACCATGTCTTCAAGTGCCATATCTGCTTGTTTTCTGAGCACTTCCAGGGATGGTGACTCCACCACCACCCTGGTAAACCTGTTCAAATGCTTTACAACCCTTTCTGTAAAGAAATCTTTCCTAATATCTAATCCAGGGAGAGGAAATCAAAATCATGACTGGACATAGCACTCAGTGCTCTGGTCTGGTTGACAAGATGGTGATGGATTGAAGGTTGGACTTGATAATCTTGGAGGTCTTTTCCAACCTTAATGATTCTGTGATTCTACAATTTTTGAGATTTTGCTTCTGACATAATTTCCTGTCCCATTACCCTGCCAAAGCTCCTTGAATCCCAGGGATGGATTTGAACCATAGCAGTGCTGCAGAGGGAGATCTAAACTATTCAGTGGAACCCCCAAATACGAAGAGTTTAACATTAGGTATGGCAGGATTTGATTTCAGTTTATAAAAATCAGTAAATTCAGGTTTTTGACTGATCACATCCAGCCCTGTGTCTCATTTAGGTACTTATTGCAATCCGATCAGTTTTGGCCTCAAAGTGACCCAAACTCTCCGTCCAGAAACTAAAATGGTCAGATCCACAGGGGAGAAAGAGGCAAGGGAGAGGCATGGTGGGGTTGAGGTTTGGACTCTTCAGAAGTGTCAAACAACCAACAAAATGGCAACCAAATAATAAAATAATGGGTTTAGAGACACAGCTGTTTTTAACAAAAGTAAATGTCAAGTCCTTCAGAGCCAACCTAGAATTTCAGTTGCTGAGTGATGTTGCACTGGAGGTGAAATAGAAAGGGAATTGTGTAGGATTACAGTCCTACAGCTCCACCCCCCCCCCATGGCTATGAAAATACCATAAGTAATAAAGATCATCCAGTCCAACCATCAACCCAGCACCATGTGTTCACCACTAACTCATGTCCCCGAGTGCCACATCACACAGCTTTTAAGTCCCTCCAGGGATGGGGACTCCATCACTGCCCTAGGCAGCTGTGCCAGGGCTGGACAACCTTTTCAGCGAAGAAAAGTGTCCTAATATCCAATCTAAACCTTTCCTGGAACAACTTGAGGCAGTTTCCTCTTGCCCTGTCCCTTGTTCCCTGGGAGCAGAGCCTGGCCCCTCCCTGGCTCCCCCCTCCTGTCAGGGAGTTGCAGAGAGTGAGAAGGTCCTCCCTGAGCCTCCTTTTCTCCAGGCCGAGTCCCCCCAACTCCCTCAGCTGCTCCTGGTGTTCCAGACCCTTCCCCAGCTCTGTTCTTCTCTGGACACATCATTACACTGGTTTCTATTCTGAAGCCATAAATCATGAGGGTTCCAGCCCTCAAACAAGCAGAGCCATAACGTAGGAAATCAGGGTAAACTGCCCATGGTCTTACACAGCAAACCCCGTATTTCTGAGCTCACCCTGCCTCCATTAGGTCACAGATCCATCTTACTGTGTAACTGCTTCCCTTCCCCTGCTGCCCTGGAATCCACACTGGATTAGGAATGATTATGATGTAAATAAATAGCTTAGTGCTGTGGGTTCTCTCAACATCTTCGTGTGAACCCTTGTCCGCAGCCACGGCAACAGGGAATTCAAATGATCTGTCTCATTCCATCTCCTCCTTGCAGCTCCTGTGTGGGAGCAAACATTCCCATGAATTATTCGTGTCAAATCCTGGAGTCCCTGTGTGCTCCCAAGTGCCAACAAGCACATTCCTTACCCGATGTTTACGGAGCAGGAGCATCAAGTGAGGGATGAGCAGTTTTAGGGCTCGTGTCATTTATTGGGCCAAGGAAAGGAATTGTTTTTAGCAGAGAGCTTTGTTCCAGTCTCTGGGACCTCATAAAAAGTAATTAACTAAGCACTTCAGGGTCCTTCTCTTGCCCTGAGGCCAACAGGCAGAATCTGGCCACATCCACGCTCTTGAACCCTCCGAGCTTTCAAAACTGGGTGGGGACATCCAATGCCTGCAGGGAATGGGATGAGCAGGGGGGTCCAGACAGCAGGGCAGCTCCTCTGTAGCTGAGCTCTCACAAAACAGGAAGAACAAGATGTAACAATGCCTTAAGTCAACTTATTGTAAACATTTAATATTGTCAGTCTTCCACGAGAAAGCAACTCCGATGCCCTGAGCTTAAGCCAGTCTGGGAGAGCTGTTGCCTCTACAAAGCCTCAGCCTTGTACAGGATTCTGTCCCAGGGCACTGAGATCCTGCTCATTCCTGGCCAGTCCCCAGAAGAAGGGTAAAGCCCTCAGGGTGTGACCCCAAAAATAATTTCTATGGCTTTAGGAGGGTCCTCAGGTCTAACTTTCATCACAATGCTCCTGATCCATCCCAGCACTGGAAAACATCACCCCGGCTCGAGCAGACTTTGTGTTTGAGCTGGAGCCCTTGAGCTTTGCAATCTGTCCCCTCCCTATCCCACCCTCAGTGAAAGTTAATTTAGGATGCCAGTTCAAGTGAAAAATGGTGTTCATTTGGGAAGCACCAGCTGAGGGCAGCTGTCCATGCACAGAGGCGGCCGCAAGGAAGGGACAATCCTTGCTTCTAGGAATATCAAGGACAAGTCCCCATGAGGCAAAGGCATGCCTGAAATTCCCACTGTTACCCCAATCAAAGGAGAGAGCTCCTCGGTGATTGCCACAGCACTATCCCTGCCAGAATCATTTCAATAAAACACAGTAAAACCCAACAGTAACACAGCTTTTCCTCACGGACCAGGTTGTTCTCAACCTAGAACATGTTCCCTGATAACAGGATTCCACCATGATGGTGTCACCAAAGCCCAACAATGCCACTCAAGAGCCCGTGATCTTAAATACTGTATTTTCCTTCTCAGCAGTGAAAACTGCAGCTCCTTCACCCATTCCACTGAATAATGGGAGTGTTTCTGCAAGCTTGCCATGGTAATTTAAAATCAATTTTACTTTGGTATCCCATTATAACTTTTGCTATAGGAAATTAACACTTTCGTAAATCATCTATTGTCTGCAAAAACAACAAAGTGCAATAAACGGTGAGGTTTGGTTGGTTTGCAACGAAAAAAAACCCCAATGGATACGATATTTTAATGGTATCAACATTTAAATATATGCTTTTGTGAAGTCAGAGAATAGTTTGGGTTGGAAGGAGTCTCTAAGGCCATCTAGTGCTACACTCCTGCCATGGGCATGGACACCTTCAACCCAGGTTGATCAGGGCTCTACCCAATTGGCCTTGGACACTTGCAGGGATAGGGTGTACCCTTTGGATGTACACTTTGAATGAACCCTTTGGAGGAGCCCTCTGGTGATGCTGTTGTGAAAGCCAGAGCTGTATCTTCCACAGCAAATTAACTGTTCCAGTGCTCCTGGACTTCAGGGGCTGGTTTTCTGGTGGTTTTCTGCCTGTTTTCTGACTGGAGAGCAGGAATTACTGAATATATCAGTTAACTCCAGCTCTTTGCATGAGAATCACTTTAATAAAAACCATGCTAAAAGATGATGAAGAAGAGGAAAAAAAATCCTGTCTCTGAGTTCCCCCATTTAAATTGCTACAGCCATTCAAAAGCAAAGTGTTTCATGCTGTCCAAACCTCCAGATTATCCAGCCCAGCTCTTTAAACGCACAGGACAGAAAAAAAAGGCATTAGGCTGGGCCTTCATCTCCTCTCCTGATGCTGCCTGCTTTCAGCCCTTGCTGTCAGCAGTCCCCTCCCTCCATCAGTGGAATCAAAGGTAAAACCAGCTCCAACATGACAATAACAAAAGCTCCGGCTCCTCGCTCCGGAGCCGCGAGTCATTAGGAAGTTCCTGCCTCTCTCCCAGCTGCACGTTAATGAGCGGAGGGAGAGCTGGGGATGGTTTTGCTCTGTGTTTGAGAGCCAGCTCGGGAGATGGAACCTGCAGTTCCGTGGCTTTCACAGGAAAAACGTTCCCCTCCCAGGCTCCAAAAAATCCTCATCAAAACCGGGATGCGCAGGTGGGCGCAGCCTGATCCAAAGGATGGAGATGGAGGATGGATGGGGATGAATGGCTTCAGTTGCAGAAGGCCCCTCTGATCACTCCATGTATCTCCCCTTGTTTCCCCTGAGGCATTTTGTGGGTGGATGTATGAAATTTAAGTGCAAAGTGACTTTGGGATTAACATCAAGGGCGCACGGCATGAACACTGAATGAATGGACAAGCCAGGGTGGATGTTGAACATGGACTAAAGAATGTCCTCAATGCTCTGGAGATCCTGGATGGGACAAAAAGTCTGTTTTGCCTTCCTCAGCTTGGTGGACCTTGTAAAACAGGGGAAAGAAGGCAAAATTGTGTCAGAAAGGCTATGCCTACATCTGCAAAACTGCCTTTCTACCTCTTGATCTCCCTCTTCCCTGGACCTGACAAGGAAGGGGAGATGCACCCCATCCCCATTTGGACATGCTTAGCTACTTCAGAAGGTGGGATATGGAGCCAGAAGACCTTCTTGGACCTAAAATAAAACAGTTTCCATGAAACAGAGTCACAGAATGGGGAAGTTTGGAAAGGACCACCTGGTTCAACCTCCCTGCTCAAACAGCGTCATCCCAGAGCACACAGCACAGGATTGTGTCCAGATGGTTCTGGAATATCTCCAGTGAGGGAGACTCCACACCCTCTCTTGACAATCTGCTCAGTGCTCAGTCACTGCACAGGAAAGAAGTTCTTCCTCATGTTCAGGTGGAACTTCCTGGGCATCAGTTTCTGCCCATTCCTTTTGTCCCATTGCTGGCCCCCCCTGAGCAGAGCCTGGTCCATCCTCTGCCCCCTCCCTGCAGACCCTACAGACATGGATGAGGTCCCCTCTCAGCCTCCTCTTGAGGCTGAACAGCCCCAGCTCCCTCCCAGCATCTCGTCACAGAGATGCTCCAGTCTCTTCATCATCTCTGCAGCCTCTGCTGGACCTGCTCCAGGAGCTCCATGTCCCTCCTGTCCTGAGGAGCCCAGAACTGGACACAGGTCTCCAGATGTGCCTCACCAAGGGTGAGCAGAGGGGTAGGATCACCCCCCTCAACCTGCTGGCAATGCTCTTCCTAATGCATCCCAGGATCCCATTGACCTTCTTGGCTGCCAGGACACACTGCTGGCTCATGGACAGCTTGTTGTCCATCAGGACCCCCAGGTCCTTCTCCACAGAGCTGATTTCCAGCAGGTTGGCTCCCAGCCTGTGCTGGTGCTTGCACTTGTTCCTCCCCAGGTGCAGGACCCTGCATTTGATTTGTTGAATTTCAGACACTTCTCTGCCCATCTCTCCAACCTGTTGATGTTCTTCTGAAGAGCTGAACAAGCCTCTGGGGAATCAGCCACTTTGTGTCATCGACAGACTTGCTGAGGAGGAATCTGCTCCTTCATCCAAGGCATTGATTAATAAATTACACAGTCCTTGGCTCAGTATTGAACCCTGGGGGACACCACTAGTGACAGGCCACCAACTAGACCCTGTGCTGCTGATCACGAGCGTCTGGGATCTGCCATTCAGCCAGTTCATGGAATCATAGAATCATTAAAGTTGGAAAAGACCTCCAAGTCCAACCAGTAAGTTAACCAGGTCCAACCAGTTTGTCTAAGAAGATATAATGGGAGACAGCGTCAAAAGCCTTACTGAAGTCCAGGTGGACAATATCCACTGCTCTTCCCTCATCCATCCAGGCTGTCTCATTGTAGAAGTCAATCAGGTTGGTCAAGCATGATTTCCCTTCAGTGAATCCATGCTGACTGCTCCCGATTGCCTTTCCTAACACTGGTGTTTTCCCACCTAAAGCACTTGGGCTTGACAAACAGGCATCTTCCCTTGGGGGACAGGGAACAGCTTCACTGTGAAATATTTCGCTTGTGTTAATGAGGATTTTCCCGACTCAGACATGCAGAGACCCCCGTCCCTGCCACGTCAGCTGGGGAGAGCACAGTCACACACCAAGAGACCTGGGCTCTGTAAATCCTCCTGGGAGCTGGCACGGTGTCTCACAGACCTCCTGCTGCACAGTAAGTCCTGGGGGATTGCTCATGCAGTGCCACTCCACTACGGACTGGGATGGACAGGCGGGTGGAGAAGGAAATACAGTAATAAATTAAACCTTCCTTGTCCCAGTCTCAATCATCCCAAATCAGCAAGAGGCTGCCTGTGCCTGGGGTGCCATGTCTGAGACAATCACAGCTGACAGTGCCTTCCAGGGACGCTGTCAAAGACTTTTAGGCTCATCATCGTGTGAGGGAATGATTTCATGACCGACTTCATGGGAAGGAGCCCCTTTACAGATGTGCTGGGAGCTCAACCTGCTTAACCTCTGCTTCCCACAGCCTGACCCCGCTGCAGGATTAGTGCCACCAGCCTTGAAGGTGAGGGTTGGGTCACAGGGGCAGGAGGAGAGTTTGGGTGAAGAGCTGACAGGGATGAGGAAGTCCATGTGGAATACTCCTGTTAGGTGAATGGTGACCATGCTGTGGTGCAGCCAGACCTGGTGGGATGGGGACAAGCCCTTGGCTTCTCCTTCTGCCCCATGTTTTTGTCATGGTTTGGGTACTGCAGGTCTTGACACAAGCGTTAGGCAGTGCCTTGGGGTTTGTGGTGAGCGGATGTCCTCAGAGCACCGGGTTATTCCTGACTCCAACATCAGATGTCTGATGTCAACTGGGCTTCCTCTGGGGCCCAGGGAGAGCAAGGGGCAATTGCAGAGGGTGACTCATCCCATGAAACCAGCACTGAGTCATCCTCTGGAGGAACCTCTGCCTTGGACGGGGAGTGGGAGGATGAGGTGGCTCACAAAACCCATGGGTAGAGGAGCAGCAACGCCTGTCAGGGCTTCTGAAGGCTTCAGGGGATGAGGCACCTTCCAGGAGGCAGCCAGGGACTCACCACCCACTCATCCATTCACACTGACTATAAAGTGGCCTTTTGAGTCATTAGGAAGAAAAAGTTGTGGGTTTTTTTCACAGTAGACCCATCTGTAGATTCAGAGATTCATAGAATGGCCTGGGTTGAAAGGGACATTAAAGATCCTCTAGTTCCAACCCCCTGCCATGGGCAGGGACACCTTCCACTAGACCAGGTTGGTCAAAGCTCCATCCAGCCTGGCCTTGGACACTTCCAGGGATCCAGGGGCAGCCACAGCTTCTGTGGGCAACCTATGCCAGGATCTCACCACCCTCACAGAGAAGGATTTTTCCCTGATACCTAATTTAAACCTACTCTCTGTCAATGTGAAGCCATTCCCCCTTGTCCTGTCCCTCCAGACCCTTGTAAATAGTCTCTCTCCATTTTTCTCGTAGGCTCCCTTCAGGTACTGGAAGGCTCCAATTAGGTGTCCACCAGAGCCTCCTCCTCTCCAGGTGAACACCCCCAGCTCTCCCAGCCTCAATCCAGAGCAGAGGGGCTCCAGCCCTCAGAGCATCTCCGGGGCCTCCTCTGGATTCTCTCCAGCAGCTCCACGTCCTTGTGCTGTTGTTCCCCAGGGCTGGAGGCAGCTCTGCAGGTGGAGTCTCACCTGAGGGGGCAGAGAGGCAGAATCCCTCCCTCCCCTGCTGCCCAAGCTGTGGGATAAGCCCAGGACACAGGAGGTTTCTGGGCTGGGAGCACCCACAGCCAGGGCATGTCCAGCCTCTCCAAGGCCTGATTTAGGCTGAGAAGAATAATGAGTTAATTATATATTATATACCTCATTTGGAAATCTCTCCATTGCCAAAGTACCAAATCAAGGGGAGTGAACCCCACCCTTCTGCTCCAACCATTCTCCTATTTGCAAATTACCTTCATATTCACCCAAATCCACTTTCTGGCACTACACTTGACCAACTTCCTTCTTTTCCAGGGTTTTGCCCACAAGTCTCTTTATGTAATGACTCTGGAATTAATTTTTAAACAGTTTTGATTTGTTTTTTACATTTATGAGCACCACACAGGACAAGACACCCCAAGGAAAAAAATACAATGAACAAATAAATCACATATACATAAATACATACCTTAAGCACAGGTATAGGTTCATATATATGTACAAACCTACATGAATCTATGGCTTATTTATTAATTTTTGGTGTATATACATGTATATATGTATACATAGAGGTATATGGCATATATAAATAAATAAAATCTGATCTATGAGCTATATATTTATATGAATAAACAATATATGTTTATATATGGCCACATACATGGTTTATTTATTCATTTCTACATTTACACAAACAATCCCCTGCTGGCAGAGAGGTGAAACCAGGAATTGCTGTCTGGTGTAAATATGGGAAATCAGCTTTGAGGTCAAGCTGGAGTAAATAAATGAGTATTTTGATGATTTTTTTGTAAAAGACCTTAGGAGTGATTTGGAAAAGCCCTTTTTGGATATCTAAGAAATGTCACTTCTTGGTAGAATTCTTCTTCCTGGTTGCATTTCACTTTTTAAAGTTCACAGGCATTTAAAAATCTTCTCGATCCACCTGTAGTGTTGGGTGGAATGACCCATTACTGTGGAATGAATTAGCATGGAAAAATCCTATAAGATAAAATAAAATAAATAAAATAAAATAATAAGATAAAGTAAAACAAAACAAATAAAATAAAATAAAAAAGGCAGATGTAACTTCATATGGACGGAATCAGTGTCTTGGGAAAGGCAAAGAGTTTCTCACTGGTGATCCAAGGAAGCAGCCAGGCATCCCCTTCACCGCCACTCCCATCTCCCAGGCTTTGCTCTGGGAGGTGTGGCTCTATATTTGATCTCCAAAAGAGCGCTGGAATGACTCATTTGATGATACACATCCCCACACACACATCCCAGACTGATGTAAAGGAATCTCTTTCACATTAATTCATGAATCAACCCCGAGCTCAGATGCGGATCTGACAAACTCGGTGGTTGCAGAGACATTCCCCTCCTGCTGCCCCTGCCCTGGGATTTAATTCAGCTTTTGATAATCTCAAGAGCAACTGGCCAGGGGGGGGAGTTTATTAATGCCTTGATGTTTGGGAAGCGGGGGAAAGCAGCCAGAGATCACCTCCCAGGGCCGAGTGCAAGCCAGGACAACCAGGAGCAGTTCTCCACCACGGAGACGTGGATGTGCCACCCAGGAGAGCTGAGGGATGATGTGATGAGAAGCGGCGAATATCTCAGTGTGGAGTAAAGAGAAAGAGCCAGGATCCAGCCCCTTGCCTCTCCTAGAAAATCACTAAAGCAAGCAATAGTAATTGGAGAGCTACTTGTAAGCCGGGCATATTCTCCCCTGCTAAAAGCTTTGCCTGTAGCGCTGAAGGAGCGGCTTGTGATAAATATATATATATATTAAAAATATCTGCTCTGACAAGCGTGAAGCTGGAGAGCAGAGAGGGAGGGGAGGAGGTGAGGCGGGTAGGAAGCATAAATCAAAATGTTTTGCTGCTCCTAATTAAATCCACCAACCTGTTTGTAAGAAAACCGCTCTGTGTCAACACGAAGGGATGGGGACAAGAAGCTGCCATGGCCTGATGGCCGTGGTGGCCACTGAGCCTCACACACAGGAGCACGGTGGCCTCAGAGCCTTTACACTGTGATTTCAGCCTCAGAAAAACCTCCAACCATCTGTGCCAGAGGAGAAGGCAGAGCAATCACAGCTAAGCAGAGCAGAGAGAGGGGGGGAAAAAAGCATTGCAGGCTGGAAAGGGAGGGCTGGAAACCTTCTCAGCGCTCCACGTGGTCTCCAGCCAGACGGCTGCAATGTGCTCCTGCCAGCCCTGCAGCCACCACGGCTCATGCAACCGGCACGGCCCAGGAATGGGTCAGGAAGAGCAAAATCAGATAAAAGGGAAGGATGGGAAGGGAAGAAAGCAAACCAGAAATCATGTTGCTGCTGCCTCACAGTCCAGGAGGCTGCTTGTGATCCCCACTCATCTCTCAAAGGATGCAGCAGAACTAGAAAAGGCTCAGGGAAGGGGGGTGAACCAGTGGGATGGAACAGATTCTATAAAACCATGGAATCTCAGAATGGTTTGGGTTAGAAGGGACCTTAAAACTCATCCAATTCCAACACCCCTGCCATGGGCAGGGACACCTTCCACTAGCCCAGGTTGATCCAAGTCCCATCCAACCTGGCCTTGGACACTTCCAGGGATGGGGCAGCCACAGCTTTTTTGGGCAACCTGTGCCAGGGCCTCACCACCCTCACAGCCAACAATTCCTTCCCAGTATCCCATCTAAACCCTGTCCTCTGCCAGTGGGAAGCCATTCCCTTTGGCTTCCCTCCAGGTCCTTGTCCAAAGTCCTTCTTAAGCTCTCCTGGAGCCCCTTTAGGCACTGTGCAGGGTGATCCCACCTCCTGCTTGCAAATGGCATCACACAGTTTGGGATAACATCATGGGAGGAAGGTGGTCAGGGACATCAAAGCCATTTACTGCCATCTCTTCATCAGGGACTGGTGCAGCCGGTCCAAGATCTTACCAACAACCTACAACTCTTCCCACTTTCCTGACCTTTGTTCCCTTGCCTTGCACTCCGGCTGCTGAACGGATTAGGGAATCTTTATAGGAGGCTGATGCCTTTCTAGGGTTCATATTGATTGTGAGTAGAAATCTGCTGACTTGGGAAGAAAGAAGGAAGGAAAAGAGCAAGCTCTGGAGAAACACACCGAGGGTGCTGCTGCTCTTCAGTCGCCAGACAAAATAAACGCTGTGAAATTTCCACGGGTTGGTGGAAGGGCTGATGGTGCTCAATATGGCTGTGAAGTGGGCAAAGTGAGAGTGACAATTAGGTACTTAATAAATGACTGTTTGGGGGTTTATTTGTTTCTCCATGGATGCACAGAGTGGGAGGTGGTGTAACAGGTCAGTCATGAGCTGTGGAGTGATTTCCCTCAGCACCTGGGGTAGGGAATTTCACTGGAGAAAATCAGATCCTGAGCCATCAGACTCTTGGTTTTGGCTTCCAGAAAGCTATCCAGGTTTGACTTATCCACACAAATAACAGAGAAAAAAAAAATAACCACGGTCCCTGTTGGTGATTTGTTCCCATTCCTACCTACCCACGCTGCTCAAAGATGTGGAACTTGTTCCAAGCTGGAATTTGAGTGACATCACTCTCCAAACACTGGAGCTCACTGGGCGATTTTATCTCCTACAGCAGATTTTGCCTTTCTGAGGGTGAGTAACTAATGGTGCCCATTCCAGGAGTGACTGTGCTTTTAGAAATCAAAAGTTCACCCACTGGGTCTGTTCTGACTCGGGAGGCAGGAGCCATGGGAACCATTGTTAGCCTTTCACGGGAGAGTGGGTTGATATTTTTTAATCAACATTTGCATGCTTTAACTTCACTTCCATTTTATTTTTATCCACCTCCTTTCTCCTTGTACTTTTTTCAGTGCACATAAGGAAAGAAAGAAAGAGAACTTTTTAATTAAACTTCTGAAGAAAACTACAGTACAAAACTCCTCTTTATATTACAGGAGATAAATCACTGCAAACATTTTGAAGAGACCTGACTATCCTACTGTCTTTAGAGAGTTGTGTCAGTGAAATGACACGTCAGAAATGATCTGGGGTCCAAGTTTGGCTCCAGATTGAAGGGGCCACTAGATGAATTTAGCTGTCACTGCCTGCTCCTCAGGCTAAGGAACCACGTCAGGGCAATGTGATGCTGGACACATCTTGGCCAGGTTAGATGTGGCTTGGAGCTACCTGGTCTAGTGGAAGATGTCCCTGCCCTAGGCAGAAATTATCTTTAAGGTCCCTTTACTGCAAGGCACCTTTATTTAGGCAAAATGCTAAAGCTGAAGGAGCAGTAAGTAATGAATAATGCAACCAGCTGAACTGAACCTTAGGTGAGTAAAATATGGGCCTACTTTGGAGTTACTTCCCAGGTCCTTTCTGTAACCAGCTGAGAGAAATGCATTTGTGCTACTTTAGATACATTTTCCTTCCATTAATTGTAAAGGGGGTCAAGGTAACGGCTCAGAAATGTGCCTCCAGTGTGAAGGTTTTCTTCTGCTTAGATGACTCTTATCTTGTTTTTCTTCGAGTCCAACCATTAACTCAGCACTGCCATGTTCACCACTAAACCTTGTCCCCAGATGACACATCCACATGTTTCCTGAACACTTCCAGGGATGGTATTTCCACCACTTCCCTGGGAAGTCTGTTCCAATGCCTCGCCACTGTCACTGCAGAGTGTCACAGTGGAGCTTCTGCTGTTTCTGCCCTGCTGTCAGTGCTGGACCATCTCTATGTAGGCTGAATCAACACAAATCTAGTGGGATGAGGAGTTATAGAGACCTCAAAGAGGGACTTTTTTTCAAGAGAAAGCACTCAAAGGAAAAAAAAATAAAGCCCTCTAGTCTAACAGTAGACTAATGACAAGGCTTCTTCAACCCCTCCTCATCTGGCTGATTA
The DNA here is from genome assembly GCF_001604755.1 of Lepidothrix coronata. Taxonomy (NCBI): domain Eukaryota; kingdom Metazoa; phylum Chordata; class Aves; order Passeriformes; family Pipridae; genus Lepidothrix; species Lepidothrix coronata. The sequence goes on from NW_016690359.1 coordinate 1,445,782, forward strand.
AACACACTGAACACAAGGAACTGACAAAACACTTCCTCACTGGTGCCAACGAGGGTCTTGTTGTGCTTCCATGGACTTTGGAGCAGCATTTTGGTCGCCAGACCCAATTCTGAGCAGTTTGGCAGCAGTAGTGTAGACAGCAGTCAGTCCAGCTCGTGGGCAAGACAGGGAGGGATGCTCCCCTTCCACACCCTGGCAAGGAAGATCCTTGGATCTCATGGCTCATATCCCGGCCTTCTGCCCCTCGTGCAGGAGCATTTGCCTGTCAGATTAATAATGCAGTCAGAGCAGGTTGTCACCACACATAAGGTGAGCTGTGATAAGCCCAGCACCTGATAAAGCTGTCCCCAACACTGACAGCCAGTGTCATTTCCCACACTGTCAGCAGCAAAGGAAGAAATGCAATGGGACTTTTCCAAAGTATTTCCTGGGCTTGTTGATCCTGCTGGAAAGCAGGCAGGGGAAGGCCAGGATCAGTAACAGGGTGCCTGAAATCCCCCACAACAAAATCCTCCCATCTGTCTTCGCTCAGACACCAGGTTTGGTTGACAAGGGGAACTGCAAAGGGCTCCTGTCACGTACTTGGCTTTGTGTCATGCAGAGTTCAGGTGGAAAAGCAGCCCAGCAGATCTCCTGTGTGGTTGAGGTTGCAGAGAATCAGAGTAGCATTGGGTGGAAGAGAAATCTGGAGGTTTCTGTTGGACCATCTGCTCAAACCAGGACTGTGTCCAACACCTGATCAGGTCAGTCATGGCATGGGCTAAGCAGGTCTTGACAACCTCTGTGATTCATGAAGCTCCAAGAAGGAGGTTCCTCCAAGCTGGAGGTTCCCTCACTTTGCTGAGTAGCTTTTCCAGTGCTGCACAGTCTCCTGTGAAAAAGCTTTATCTGATGCTCAGTGTGAACATCCCAACATCTTGGAGAAACGGTCATGGAATCACAGAATGGTTTGGGTTGGAAGGGACCGTAAAGATCACCCCATTCCAACACCCCTGCCATGGGCAGGGACAGCTTCCACTACTCCAGGTTGCTCCAAGCCCCATCCAACCCGGCCTTGAACACTTCCAGGGATGGAGCAGCCACAGCTTCTCTGGGCAACCTGTGCCAGCCCCTCCCCACCCTCACAGCCAAGAATTCCTTCCCAATATCCAATCTAAACCTCTCCTCTTTCAGCATCCAAAAACACTTAACTGAAAACTGGCTTAACTGAAAAAGGGAAGCCATGTGTGAATTTGGGCATCAGTTCTGCATTAGAAATAAAATGGCACCAAAGAAAGAGCAGAAAAGTATAAGAATTTTAGACTGACATCCTAAAAATCAAGTGTTTCAATCTCCCATGTCAGCAGTCAGCTCAAAAGAAAATGGAAAAATCACCCTGAAACAAAGGAACTTTTTTTTTCTTGATATCCAAAAGCAGAGGGTGGGGAGGGTCTGTCTGTCGAACATGGAGAGGGCAGGAGTATTTAAAATGGTGTAGTAAAATCAGGGATAGATCCCCCTTCCTTCAGGTTTCCTCCTGAATTTCTGAATTTCCATCCCTGCTTGAATTCACCCTGAAGCACGGAGTGGGTTTCCCTCCCTCCTCTGCAACCCAGGAGTTCAGAGCCCACACCAGGCATTATGTCATCCTGCGAGGAGGAGCTGGGCAATCCTGCAACCTCTTCGTTCCCAGCCCTTTCATACAATCCCTTCCTCTAACAGCATTGCTGAAGAGCTGGAAAAAAGGAGCTTGGCCCCAGGGGAGAGGAGATCCCACGCCAGGATGTCCTGACAAGCATCCCAAAATTCCAAGAGCTTCAGGGCAGGGTTGAGAGTGGTGAAAGTGCCTCCCTGGCTGCTGTTCACCTGCAGCACCAACAGCCAGTTCTCTCCTGCTTGCAAGAAAACCTGTGTGCAGCAAAAAGTGATGTCATCCTTTCCCTGCTCCTGAAATCCAGCTCCTTGCTGAGTGTGGCTCAGGGCTGGTGTTATTAACAGTCCCTTTTGACACATTCCATGCTCTGATGATTTCTTTCTTCCCCTTTTTTTTTTTTATTTCTTATTTTATTTTATTTTATTTTTTGATTTTCCACTCCTCTCCCCTCTTTTTGCTGCACAGTGACCGGGCTCCTGAGACTCAGGTTGATTAAATTCCTGTGCCGAGCAGCTTCCCTGGAGTCCACATAATTTATGTAAATACGAGAGATAAGGAACGGAGGGGAATCACAAGAAAAATGGAGCATTAAGCCGCCAAGATCCATTAAATTCTCCATCACCCTTTTCAGAATCTCAATGTTCAGCCGCACCGCCCCCATGTTTTCCCCCTGCCACGGCAGCGTGGATCAAATTAACACTCATCGGGCTGAGGAAATCCACGGGATCAGTCCCACCTCCTGCCTAACACTTGGATTTAGCCCTGCCTGCAGTGAATCAGAGCACAAAACGAGCCCTATTTGAAAAACAGGTGGTGCAGCTGGTTGCAGCCTCCTTGCCTGGCTGGATCGCAGCGCAGTGCCGAGCAGCTGGAGCTCCCTCCGGGCAGGAATGACGCAGGACACATCCCAAAGGACGTGGGTGGTCATGGGGAAGGCAAGGGGAGCAGGGTTGCTCCGTTTTAGGATACTTGGGAGACCCTCTGCACTCCTTTGGGGTGTATCCACACTGCCAGCTAATGGAGTGCTAGTCTGAGCCCACCAGACTCAGCAGTCCCTGAGCTTTGCCCCAAACCAGCCTTTCAGCCCCAAATCCTGGGAAGTTGTGCTGAGAATGAGTAGGAATAGGGTCGGCAGCCTGTTGTTCTCCTTTGTGCAGCCTCTGCACTTCCTAAGCCTTTCCTAAGCAGCTCGATGAGTGTAAACCCCTTCTCCAGTGGGTCCTTTGTTTAGTCATGTGGGTTGGGCTTCAGAGCCAGCAAACATCTCCATGGAATATTGCCAAGACATTGGCAGTAGAGTTGGGTGGTCTGGCTTGTTAAACTGTTCATAGAATTGTGGAATGGTTTGGGATGGAAGAGACCTTAAAGACCATCCAGTTCCAACCCCCAGCCATGGCCAGGGACACTTTCCACTATCCCAGGTTGCTCCAAGCCCTGTCCAACCTGGCCTTGGACACTTCCAGGGATGGGGCAGCCGCAGCTTCTGTGGGCAACCTGTTCATAGCAGGAAAAAACCATCTGGAAATCTGTTCCTAAGGTGCACAACTACCTGGTAAACACCATCCTGGGCACGGGGCAGCCACCTACAAGTGCACGCACACACGTCCATGACCTCTGCCTGGTCCCAAACTGGGCTGAGCTCAGTCGGAGGAGAACCACCACAGTCACAGTGTCACCATGAACAGTGGTGCTCGAAGGGCACCTGCTGCCACAAATGGCAGCTGAGAGCACTTGTGACAGCACCAGGAGTCTCAGGGCAGGCTGTGTGTCTGGAAGCCACTCAGACCCAGAAATCTCCTCTTACACACAGCATCTCCCTTCCCTGGGGTTTTCAGTCCTGCCCAGGAAACACAGTTAACCCCAGCTCCTCAGAAACCTTTCCCTCTTCAAGTGGATGGCATCAGTAATAATGCCATAGATTTTTATTTCAGCTTTGAGCTCATAGGCTCTACTTGAATTGCTTTTCCTAACAAGTGTGACAGACAGAAACACTTTGTTAATGGACGCAAAGACTCTCCAACAACACTATGATTTTGGGATGCTGCAGCTTGAGGGAAAACTGCAAATCCTGAGTGGTGATGAAGTCCCAGGAGCAGAAGTCACCAGCTCTCTCTCAGCCCTGTCCCCAACCTGGATGCTGCAGCAGTACTGTGGGTGTTTTCTCCTTATATCTCTTACTCTGCAGAGTCAATCCTTGGTGCTCGTGCCCAGGGCACAATTAACTATTCCAATAATCTAATATCAACTTATAGATCTTTCAGTAGTCATCCAGGATCAAGATCTAATTAAGACTACAAATAAGTTAATCATGTGTGATGAAGTCTTCTAAGAAAATTACACCCAAGACTTACATCCTGTCTGAGCTGCAGATACTCCTGACAGAGCCCTAAAGCAGAGACCAAAATAGTGACAATTAAATGGAGTGATGGGCATGAAAAAACAAAGTTTCACAACTTTCAGAAAAGAAGGCCACCTGTAATCTGCAGCTTGGATTGCTGAATTATTTGAGACAGATTTGATCTGACAGATTCTCTTGAAATATCAGATAATTTTGCAAACCACTCAGCGACCAGCAATCCAAAGAGACCTATTGAGTCTCTCCCTTTGCCTGAGTGAAATATCTTGTTTTCAGGAGTGGGCAAATGAAACAAACCACCAAGACCACCTTTGACCACAGTCAAAAAGGGCCACGGAGAAGTGACAATCCTTTTGAACTTCCAAACCAACAACGGGAACGATACATCCCTGTAAATAATCCGTGCGCCTGACATTTCCCAGGGTTTGAAAGGTCTGTTCCTTGGCTTCATCCCGTGCCATGGACGCATCATTTGCTGTGCTATCATGCTAAAAATGACCACGGTCATTAGGAACAATTTATGCTTAGGAAAATAATTATGGTCATTAATGGGGCTGAAAGCAGACACTATTAGGAAGCAGGAGTGGGGTTGTGACAGCCGACCGTGTGTGCGGCGGGATTGACATCCACGGCAATTATGGTGTTCCCACGATCCCAACCAACTCCAGTTGAGGCTCAGAAGGGAGACAATAAGTGATATGGCCAAGGGGTGTCTGAGAAAGGCCAACAGGATCCCAACAAGACAAGGCACAGCAGCATCTTGGAGAGTCGGCAGCCACCAAGTCACCTCTGACCACAGCAAAGTGTGCCTGCAGTTTTGAGTCTACTGATAATACTCAGTGAGTGGTGTCAGTGGCTCATAAATGAGGTCATGTCTGGCTCTTGCACCATCACTTCACAGAAATGGCTGCAGAGAGATGCCTAAGCCAGATATTTAAGTTTTTGAGCCAGCTGATTGCTTAGGTAGGACTAAGCATGGGCAGCTGCATGAAGAGATGGTTTATCCTCTGGTGTAGCTCTCCCAGTGGAAAACAATGATGTTTTCCTGATGAATGAAGCTGGACTGAAGTTGTGGCAGGGGAGGTTTAGGTTGGATATTAGAAAAAATATCATCCAGAGGGTGGTTGGGCACTGACCAGGCTCCCCAGAGCAGTGGGCACAGCCCCAAGCCTGACAGAGCTCCAGGAGTGTTTGGATGATACTCTCAGGCACAGGGCATGATTCTTGGGGCTGGTCCTGTGCAGGGCTAAGGGCTGGACTGGAAGATCCTTGTGGATCCTTTCCAGCTCAGCATATTCTGAGATTCTGTGATGGTTAAATGAAATCTTTAAGCATCCAGTTGGAATGACATTTTCAGGTCAGCTCACATGCTGTGACCCAGGAAACACTGGTCTGAGAAACTCAACGAGAAGGGGAAGAGTTGGACTCAGTGATCCTTGTGGGTCCCTTCCAACTCAGAATATTCTGTGATTCTGTGTGTGATTTCCAGGAAAGTCCTGCCTGGATTTCCTCTTTCTCTGAAAAGCACGGGATTATTGGCAGTTAGTTAATAAAGCTCATTTGGGTTGTCTGGACAATCTCCTGAAGATTTAATATATTACTTAACAAAAGAGTGGATTTGAAACGGATACTGGTCAGTAAAATCGGCCAATGGTTGATTGATATCTACACTGGTAACACAAATCTGTGCTGTTTTCACTGAGAACAAGCAGGAAGGGAAGTTAAACTCCACACACACTGTTCATACCTGAGGCAAATCTTTTCCATCCCCTAAACAGTAATCTGAAATCAGCCTTGATGGGTACCCTGGCCACAGGTATGAGTTTCAGGACATGGATGGCCACAGTTTTGCTCCATGGAGGACACCAGTGATGTCCCAAGGGTGGATCAGACCATTGTGCAAAGCCCCAAAGCCACCTTTCGCTGTAATATCCAGGAACAGCCACTCTCATCCAGGTGCCTTCCACTTCGTTGCTACTCCCAAAACACATCCCTCTCTTCATTAACTCCAAATCCACAGACCATCTAAACCCCTCAGTGACCAAGTTATACTCCTGGGGACCGAATTTCCAGCTGCCTTTATAGCCAGATTGAAAAATATCTTGTCCCATCAGCAGAGAAATGACTTACTATGTTTGTGCTCCCTCCTCTAACTGTGTTGCTTGCAAGTCTCCGGTCCTGCATTGACTTCCAGGCTGAATTTTGCCAATTCAGCAGCTGGGATCTTGTTGTGATTGAACTTGATAAATTGAGGAGCCTTTTAGGACAGGGGATGTCCCTGGTGTTTATTTAGTGAGCCAGACTAAATCAATCCACAGCACTGTACACAAATGGGGAATTTCGCTGTCCCTGCCTGCTTTGGGATTCCTCCTGGGGAGAGGAAAGGTGTGACCAGAGAGAGAGGCACATGAACAGGGGAAATAATGGATTAAACCATCCTAAGTTCTGTCAAACTTCCCATGTGGTTGAATTAAGAAAAATGAATTAACTGTTTGGAGAAAGAGAATATGCTGCAGCCATTTGTCTCCAAGGTTATCCCTGGGGTGGGAAGGTGTAGGAAGGAGCAGCAACATTATCCCATCTCCAGTAAGTCCCTGAGTATCAGGAGGATGAATAAACTAAGGATATAAAGTGCTCAGATGCTACCAAAATACGCGTGGTGGTGTTTGGGCTGCAGGATGACCAGACAGGAGGGGAATTATCACGGCTTTGTAAAGCAGGACTCAAAGGTTAAGTGGACACCCAGGCTTTGGTGCTGCCTCCCAGGCTTCAGCATTTCTACAAACAGCTCATTTAATAAACAGGCCCTTTAGTTTTGGAGTCCCTTCATGCTGTATTCCAGCAGGTATTACATGGAATATGGTGGCAGGAGGCAGCATGGACAGACTTGCAGCATGGGAAGGACTAATTAACAGGCAAACATCCCAGCAGCCAGAAAGTGAATCTGAAGAGACAGCATGGAGAGATTAAGGCAGTCAGGAGTGCAAGATTGCCATGAGAAGAGCCCCCATGCAGGCATGGGAAGAAGAACTGAGGCGGACTGCAGAGAGGAACATGGATGGTAATGATTGAATCATAGAGTGGTTATAGTTGGAAGGAACTTTAAAGATCATCTAATTCCAGCCCCTCTGCCATGAACAGGGAACCTTCCACTAGACCATATGTAAGAAATCATTTTTTTTTTAATTACTGCATTGTTGGGGACAAAATTATACAAGAATTGAATAAGAGTGGTACCAATGATAACTTCCCAAAACACACCTCTTTGATGATTTTAAGACTGAAAGGAAAAATGGGGGAGTTGACTAAACAGTCTCCCAAGGGCCTTTACAACCTCAAATGCTTTGTGAAATGCCTGTGGTGGAGAAAGTTGTGTCCACGGACTGCAGCCAAAGCCATGCAGTCCAAAGCCAAGGGGGAATGTGGGTTCAAGGAATCACTTGCAAAGCAAAGGAAAAACAGCCCTGTTTGGAAAGATGGCCAAAAGTTTGATAGCAAAGACAAAATGCAGGGAAATTCCACAAACTTGCTTTCCACAGGGAATTAGACAGCAGCTCAGCAGGAAGGCCAAGGAACAAGGACTCTCCTTCCCATCGGGGTTGGTTCTTTGCAACGTGGCCACAGAGCATGGATTGGCACAGGGGCAGGCAAGAGAAAACCAAACCAGCCAGGTTTGCATTAGCAACCTCTGACCCCTCCAACCGAGAAAAAATTTGCAAATGAAGAGATAAAAATGCAAAAACTCTGAAAAGGGATAGTGTAACAGCCCATATGGAGCAGAGGAGGCCGAGCTGCAGAAGGAGGAGGTGTCCTCAGGCTGTTTGCCTGCCCGAGGCAGCAGAGTTGTGTTCACTCCTGTCTGCCCTGAAGAGGACGTGTTTAGGGATGAAAATGTTGCATTTTAGGAGCGTTAAGCCTTTTGCCAGGCTTTGCTCAGGGCAGGCCAGGCGGTGGCCTTTGGTCTGCTCACACAAGCAAGACCAGGTGGAAGCGGCATCTCCACGAGCCTCGCGGGTCGGAGAAGGTGGAATGACTCCCTCCCTCTCCTCTCTGCTCCTGCCACAATGCAAAGAGTGGGAGGCAGAATGACCTACTTGTGTCACGCCCTGAATGCCTCTTTTTGCTCCAGCCAAGGCATCTCCACACACCAGTCCTTCCCTGGCTCCTTCTCTGCCTGTTTGCACTGTCTAAAAGGATTTGTTGCTCCCTTCTTCCGTCTCCTGTTGTCCCCCACCCATTCCCTTGGCTCCTCTGCAGCTGGGAAGGCAACACAGGCACTTTGAAAGATCCAACAGGAACAGAAAGCAGCAGCTGGACCACTCACAGACCCTGGCTTTGCTGTGGGAGGTGGAGATGTGGTGGAGAAGCATCCCCTGACATTACACTTCCCACCAGCTCCCCATGAAACAGGGATCCAGGTGCTCTCCTTGATGACAGATGTAAATCCACCGGTATGATTAGTGTTCCTCCAGGTTTAGGGCAGGACTACTGAAATCATCCTCTCCTCTCTCCCCAAAAGGGAGGGTGGGAGGAGATGAGCTTTTGGGGATACAGATCTATTTTTGGTTAAGATATTTATTTATTTGTCTCCTTAGCCAAAAATACGTGAGGGACGAGCTTTTCCAAAGCTCTCAGAAATCAGCAACACTTTGCTCCTTCACTGATTTTGGAAGGAAAACCCCTGTTGACTTCAGTGGGAGCTGAGATAGCCCAGCTCTGGAAAATTCAGCCCTGAAAGCATACATTCTATTAATTTTTATTTTTTTTAAAGATTTTTATAAAAACTATCACCTCACGCATCATCGTGGGCTTTCGGCACAGCTCCCACAAAGCCAAAGACATTTTCACTGCATCATGTGAGGCAGCAATAAAGAACCTCCTGTCTGTATTACTGAGCTCTTGTAGATACTTCTTCCACCTGCAGCTGGAGCCCAACAGCTGTGACAGGTTTCATTTAAGGTCCTTTATTTACAGCTATGATGGGCTCTCATTTAATCAGCCCTGTCTGTCCTGCTTCGCACCTTCCATGTGGATAATGGTCCTCGGGCTGCCTCGCTGGGCTGCTGCTCATGGAGCTGGGAGACACAAGGAGCAAACCCCACAATTAGACAGCTAATGACATCTTCCCTCTCCCAGGGGTGGACAGGAGTTGTCATATTGACTTCCTCGAGGAAGATGCTGAGAGAGCTGGGGGTGAGAAGGCTCTGGGGAGACCTTAGAGCCCCTTCCAGTACTTAAAGGGCACTTATAAAAAAGAGGGAGAGTGACTTTTTATATATGGGAAGATAGTGATAGAACAAAAGGGAATGGTTTTAAATTAAAAGAGGAGAGGTGATGTCAGGAAGAAATTCTTTCCTGTGAGGGTGCTGAGTCTCTGGCACAGGTTGGCCAGAAAAGCTGTGGCTGCCCCATCCCTGGAAGTGCTCAAGGTCAGGTTGGACAGGGCTTGGAGCAACCTGGGATAGTGGAAGGTGTCCCTGCCCATGGCAGGGAGTGGAACAAGATGAGCTTTAAGGTCCCTTCCCACCCAAACCATTCTACAATTCTGTGATTCCCTGCTGTTGAGTTTTCCCTGGACACAGATTGTTGGACAGACTGCATTCCTGCCACTTCTTCTGACTTAGGATGGTCAAAATGGAGCTGCTGCTCAAGTTTTGTCCACTGACTGCCCACCAAGCCAATGTCCTGTGAAGCCAGACGTGGTGCCCTTCAGGACACACACTGGCAGAGGGGTCAGAGCATCAGCCTCCCCAGCCACCAGCTGCGCCACAGCTCCCCCTGCACACTGCAACCACCAGCCTGCAGCTTGGCCAGTCCCACACCAGCTCATGGGACAGCAGAATTCCTGTGGCTGTGGGCTGCAGAGGTGTAAGGAGCAGGACTTCAGTGCAGAGGGAGAACGAGGGGAGAGCAACATATTCAACTCTGCTTGTAAGAGCTCATATGAGGAGACGCTAAAATGGACGGTTCTACCTAAAGCTTGATCCAAAGCAACTTTGTAAGGGTCATTCACCATCTCTGTGATTTAACTCCTCTTCAACACACAGCTCAAATCTCTAAATCATCTGAGCAAGAAAATCAAGTTGGAATCGTAGAATGAAAGGATGGGTCAGGTTGAAAGGGAGTACAGTGGGGTCATCTGGTCCAACCTCCCTGCTCAAGCAGGATCATCCCAGATGACATTACTCAGGATTTTGTCCAGACACCTTTTAAATGCGTCCAGGGAAGGAGACTCCACAATGAAAAAATAGGAAAAGGGAAAAGCAGTGTGTTGTGCTGGGAGTGGGATCACAGTCAGACCACCCCTCCTGTCCACAAACACCTTGTGCTGTGAAGTACCTTGAGGTCTCCAAGGAAGAGCATCTGTGAGAGGTGGGTTCCCATCACAGCAAGGTAAATTTGCAGCTTGGCTTTTGGGAGAAGAGCTGTGGCCTCCCCACCACCTCAGCATGGCCCATCCACCACCACCCCTTCCCCCAGTGAGCAGGACAGGGTTCCTCTCCTTGCTGCAGACCTGGCTGAGAAAGCCCGGCTGGTTTCTGCGCATTAACGTCATCCCCATAACCCTTCCCCGCGGGAGCACATCAAGAGGAAGTTAATGTGAAGAGATGGGCCTCACCATCATCTGTTCCAAAAGTGACAACGATCTCTGGCCATCCCAGTCTCTGAGGGGTTGAGTCCCACAGCCAAAGGGCGGCTCTGCAGAAGGTCTGACCCCGCTGCACTCGAGGAGTTCACCCCAGGCCTTGTCAGCGTCAGCCTCCCTGGGGACCTGAGCTGTCTCAGCTGGTCACATCACAGGGGCAGGAGACAGATGATTTACAGAGAGCTTCCCCTCCCTGACTTCATATATTTCGTATCTCACTAATCCTGGTGCCTTCCCAGCTCCCCTGGGAACCACAGCTCCTGCCATTTGTTCAGGGCAAATCCTGGATGGGGCTTCAAACCGTGAAGAAGCACTTTCCTCTTTGATCTTCCACCTTTGAGTACCCCTGCTCTGTGCTAATTCCAAAACTGCTCCTAGGAAACACTTTAGCCAATGCTATTGGCCTCACAGCCCACCCTGGCTCTGCCTAATTCATCCATCCAGCTGTACTCAGCAGGTGGCTCAAGGAAATGATGGAGCAGTTGGTATCTCAAGCTACTTTCAGGGACTTTTAAGATTTCACCTCTCCCTTTTTCACCCACCTTTTTTTCCAAAAGCAGAGTGGTTTTCTCTGTGCTGCTCTGGAGCTGGATAGCTCTGAGGCAGAGCAGGGTGTTCTCAAGAACTCCAGATTAATCACTGATGGGACCTCTTCTTTCTCCATGAATAAATCAGGACTCTGCTTGCAGTGTCCTTTGGGAATGTTCAAAAAGCCCCTTCCTGCTCTCAGGCAGGAATTTGTTTAATTCATGCCACTGGGGACTTTTCCCAACAAACAAAATCACAGTCCCGTCAAGCTGAAGAAATCAACATGAAAGGGAAGACCCACTTCCCACAGGGGTCTGGAACACTCCTGCAGGAGATCATGGAGAGGACAAGGTCTCTCTGCCCAGGTCCAAGCTGTCACCTCACTCATCAACACATCTGATGCAAGATCAGAGAAAAGAGGGGTTCAGCACTGACATTTCTGATCTTGCAAGCTTAATATTCCCAAGAATATATCCAGTTATCCCTCAGATAACTCAGCAACCTGTGCTTGGTTCCTGGAATGATGCCTAAACACAACAGGTGAACTAGCACCCACCCAAACAAGTCCTCAAATATGGACCATCCTCAATAGAGCTTAAATATCCCGAGTCCTTATGTCAGGCAGGTGAAACAAGAAAGACATGGATCTGTTGGGAAGGGTCCAGAGGAGGCCACAGAGATGCTTCAAGGACTGGAGCCCCTCTGCTCTGGAGCCAGGCTAGAAGAGCTGGAGGTATTCACCTGGAGAAGAGAAGGTTCCAGGGAGACCTGAGAGCCCCTTCCAGAGCCTAAAGGGGCTCCAGAAGAGCTGGAAAGGGACTTGGGACAGCAGCCTGGGAGGACAGGACAAGGTGGAATGGCTTCCCACTGGCAGAGAGCAGGGATAAATGGGATATTGGGAAGGAATTCCTGGCTGGGAGGGTGGTGAGGCCCTGGCACAGGTTGTCCAGAGAAGCTGTGGCTGCCCCTGGATCCCTGGAAGTGTCCAAGACCAGGCTGGACAGGGCTTGGAGCAACCTGGGCTAGTGGAAAGTGTCCCTGCCCATGGCAGGGCGTTGTAATTAGGTTTTAAGTTCCCTTCCAACCCAAACCAATCTATGATTCCATGATTCTATAATTTTACATGTCACAAAACATTATTACTAAACAGGGTCCTTTCTTGTGCTTGTATGTGTTTTGGTTTTTGCTGTTTGGGGGATTTTTGGTGTTTGGTTTTGCATTTTTCACCTCTACTGGATCTTAGATTAAGTAGATGAGTTCAAGATATCTCAGACAAAGTTTCTTGCTTGTTTCAAATTTAAAAGCTCTTCAGCTATAGAAAAAAAAATCAGTAAAAATACAGAAACACTGATTTAGTGATTTGTTGACTTGTACCTTGAGTGGTAAAAACATTGATAAACCATCAGCACTATGCCCAGAACGGAACTCTCCCAACTCCTTCTCCTACTCAGGCTTTCCATCCATGACATTTTCTCTGCGGATTTATTTTCAGGGGGAAAAAAATCACTCTGATTACAGTAGGAAGAGAGTTTAGAGTAGAAGAGCCATTTCCCAGTGGTGCTGGGGGCTCTCACACTATATCACATCACTGCAACTTCAAATATTACCAGACATCAGCTGACACTTGGTTATTACACTATTACATGTGTGTTTTTCACTCAGAGACAGGTATTGTTGCATGATTTTTTTTCCTCCTCTCCGATATGTAAAATTAAGCTGAATTCCATTGCATTTTCCATGGATCCAGTTGGTTCCCAAAACTCAGCTGATTTGTGCTAATTTCTTAACCTGGTTTTGTGTCGGGGTCCCGGGTGGATTGAACTAATTTGAAACAAGGCGTGTCTGATTCTGGAACAGGAGCATCAACACAGGGAATTAATTATGAACCACTAATGTCAAGTGCCTAGTCCAGAATAAGTCCTTGGATAGATGAACCTTAAGGCCATCTCTAATTTTTCTCAAAAGAAAATTGGTTTTTCTTGGGCTGTCTCTTGATCTGTCTTGGGTTCCCTGCCCATGGCAGGGGGTTGGAACCAGAGGGTCTTTAAGGTCCCTTCCAACCCAAACCATTCTGTGATTTTCTGATACTATGAAATAGTCACACACATATTTTGTCTGTGGATGGGAAGCTCAGTGTGCAAACTCCTTCCTACACTTGGGGCTTGATCTTCCCCTTGAGGTCACCAGGCTTATTTGTCTAAAAACTTATTCAAATCATTGTCCCCACCTAATCAGAGTTCAGCCAAAGAACTATAGATGAGAGAATCACAAAATATTTTGTGTTGGAAGGGACCTTAAACCTCATCTCATTCCAACCTCCCTGCCATGGGCAGGGACACCTTCCACTAGCCCAGGTTGCTCCAAACCCCATCCAACCTGACCTTGGACATTTCCAGGGATGGGGCAACCACAGCTTCTCTGGAAAACCTGCACCAGGGCCTCACCACCCTCACAGCCAAGAATTTCTCCCCAGTATCCCATCTGACCCTGCCCTCTGGCCATTTAAAGCCATTCCTCTTTGTCTCATTAATTATAACCCTTGCTCAGCTCTGGGTGAAAACCCTGCCCCGTTACAGCATCTCAAGCAGGTGAAATTTAAACCCAAGAAGCTTTACAGGCATGAGGACCTCGGATTGTGAGTATGTCGGATTACAGAAACTACCCTTTCATCCTGGGAAGTTTCAGCAACCTCAATAGAGACCATGACAGAGACAGAGTAACTCTGTCCAGTTTGGCATTTATGTGCTCAAATGGTTCTCAGCAGGAAACAAAGTGCACCGGCAGCTCCTAATTGCAATATATCCATAACAAAAGTGAGGAGAAATACTAAACTTTGACTGGATTTGTAAAGCCACCGAGAATGATGCTGTAACATATAAATATGGTAAAGAAGTCCTTAGAAAAATCCAGATGGACATTAGATAAAGTAAGGGGACCATACTGGGCAGGTGTTTGGAGATGTCCCAGGGGTGAGAACAGGTTTTTAGCCTCTGCCAAACTGTTGAAGTCTCTGGTAAAGTCAACAGAGTGAATTATTGCTTTGATTTCAGCAATAAGAAAGGGCAATTCTGTGTGTTGATTGCTGCTTGGGTAAACCAGTGACTCCATTATTTCTGGTGTGATTTGTCATAAATAAACCTAAGAAAAGGAGCAGTTAATTGGGCCTTAATGGGATCTGACGGCCAACCTCTACCTCCACAGGTGCTGTGAGGTGCAATAGGGCAGGACACAGAGGTTGCTGTGCCTGGGTGACTCTTGCTTTCCACTCGCTTCTCCTTCCAGAGGTTTAACAGCCCCCAGACATGATGGACACGTCATGACATGGGGATGCTGAGGGAGATGCTCTGATTTTGCAGCAGTGGGGTGCCAGTAACAGTGCTCCCCTCCCAAGATGTCCTATCCAGTCCTATCCTTGTTCTTGTCCTTGCTCAAGAGATACATCCACTCCCAAGGTGGGAAGAGCATTAAGAGGGGGAAGAGTTTGGGTGGATGGACGTGTCTGGAGAAGGACAACTGAAAACATCTGACCAGAGCTTTGATCCAAATCGAGTGGGGATGGGATGACTCTTCACTGGCTTACTGGTGGAGCTTGGAGCTCCTGGCACCTAAAGGCAACAAGACTTGGTGGTGGTCACTCTTTAGGAGAAGGGACTGAGGAGAAGGTCTCCAGGAGCAACCATTTCTGCAAGGAGATGGATGTGGATGCGCCTCACCCACAACCCTGCTGCTAAATGTGTGTCCTCACCTGCTAGAGCCTTTGGGATTTACCTTACCCCTTGGGAAACAGGTGACAAGCTTTGCCCAACATAAGCCTCAAGTTTACAACCCAGACAGTGGGTGATGGTGTGAAGATCTCAAAGAAGATTTTCCTTTTTTTTTTTCCCCAGCGTAAATGCCACTCATTTTGCTGGGGTTCATCAGAAATGAAGTCATCTTCAGGCACTCAGCCTGTATTTTCTCTGCTTCCTCCCTGCCCCTCTACATCCAGCTCTGGGTGCAAACCTGACACCCCCCAAACGTGCCTGGCGATGGTCTGCTTGGCTCCCACTGTGGCAGGGCAGCAAGGACATCCCTGTAGGAGCCCAGCCCCTCCTCCCAGGATCCCCACGTGCTCTCCATGAGGGCTGGGTTTTGGTGATGCCCTTTCAGGAAGGGAGGGACTCTGATGTCAGTTTTTCAGTCACAGTTCTCCTGACACACACACACACACACACACACAAACACAGATAGAGGCTTCCAGATGTCTTCCTCAACCTCTGCACCCCCAAACATGGAGCAGGACCAGCCTGGACATTAAGTGAAGTTACCCGAGGATTTATTTGGCATTTCTGAGAAAAGTGTGTTTTAATCTCCATATTTTCCCCTCGATATTAGAAGACAGGAATTCAATCACCCACCACCTTCTCCTCCCTGGACTGAGCTCATGTGGCTCCCTCAATCCTTCCATTAGGTCAGGTGTGAGTAGATAGAGGACGTTTCTCTCCAGCAAACCCAGGGTAAGTCACCTCACCCACTCCTTGACTCAGTTTCTCCTCATTTTCTCTGACACCCCTCTCAGGATCCACACAGGGCATCCATTGTCATGTAACCTAAAAGTCATTTTCCACCCAGGGAGTCCAAAAACCTCCTGGTCTCCTTGAGAAACTTCACACTTCCAGGTGAGGTGCCAAGCATACATGAACTTGCTTTTCTCAGCCTCGTGTCACCAACCCACCAGCCCCCAGTGGCTGAAGGACAATGACCCAGCACAAGACCATGACCTTGACCAACCCCAAGAGCCCCCACAAAGCTGAAGACACCAGAAATCAGGAGGGCGTTCAGCAGCCTTGGCTGAAAATTCCCGGAAAAACAGAGAAATCCTGAATTTGGCTGTGAATTCTCCCACTCTAAGGACTCCAAAAACTTTGGATTTTCCTCCTTCACATTAACCCCATCTTTTTTTTTTTTTCTTTTGAGAACAAAAAGATTGATGGAGCTTAAAAAGACGAATTACCTGATCTCCATATTCAATGAAGCTCAAACGCTCCATAAACGCGACATGAGTTTTAACAGTATTTAATGGTTTGCATTAATTAATAAGTCTTTAAAGATGTCAAACATTTGTATGTTTAAAAATTTTATAACTTTCAATAAATTCAGTGGGGCTTAATGAACTCCTCCAGATTTATACAGCTTCTGATACACACTCCATCTCCAACAAATTCAATAATGTTTGTAATTTTAAGGGAAAGGAGAAAAGAGAAGACGGAAAAAAGAAAAAGGGTGGAGGGAAAAAAGGAAACAATTTATTAAGTCGTGATTTAATGGAAAATAGATGTATTTTTCATTTCTTTTCAACATTTTATTACGTTACTTGACTGATTTTTTGAGCAGTTCTGTGGGAGAACTGCTGGTGCAATGAGGGGTGGGGAGTTCACAGGCTGAGCAAACCACTGGCATCCTCTGGGAAAAATTTGGGGTCACCTCTTTTAATGTGGGTGGGGTGAAACAAGCCAAATCAAGGTTCATCCCCAGGGAAGTGATAGAGACCTGGAAACATTAAACGACATCCTAGGACGCCAAGAGGCCAGTGTGGACATGGGTTAACCCGGGGACCTTTTGACTATCCCCAAAAAATACATCCAAAAGGTGAAAATCCCACTCGTCAAATGATTTTCCACAAACAGAAAGGTTGTTCTGCAGAACAAACAGGTAGAGGATCTCTAATTCCTTCTCCCAGTACAAGAAGGACATGGATGCCCCATCCCTGGAAGTGTTCAAGGCAGTGTCCCCACCCATGGCAGGGGGTTGGAACTAGATGAGGTCCCTTCCAGCCCAAACCATTCTATGATTCTAAAAAACTAAAAGCTGAGATATTAACATTTACTACTGGACAGAGTTTGATTTTCTGCCATTTCTAGAAATGTTACTAATTCAGAAGATGCCTCTTTACGACTCATTTACCAGTGCAGACTTAATTATTTGCAGGATGATAGGAGTTGCATTCCCATCCTTAGAAGAGGGATAACACACAGCTGGAGTCAGTGCTCCCCAGATGATTTATGGTTATTAGCAGAAGGGTTTCAGTTACACCCTCCCATAGCATAGAAAGTGCTGGAGAGCTCAGAGTGGTCCTACCAAGGGATGTCCCCCAGCTCCCATCAGGATCAGCGTGGTGATGAGGAGTTGATAAATCATGTGGAATGGGATCATGTTCCTAAAACCAGCTATTTCACTGGAATGCTCCCACCCTGAGAAATGTTTGAAACCTTCTGCAATCTAAATAGGAGCGTTCCTTTTAGGAATCAGGATTGTTGACTTCTAAAACACTGATTTTATTTTACAGGATGATGTTTGTTTGGAATCAGAAGGCCGCAATAATGGCAACAAAATAGCAGCAAAGAGCTGCAAAATGAGGCCTGGATATCAATTAAAATACATATCTCTGTATGTATATGTCTCTATATATGTTTATGTCTCTATATAAGGAATCCCAGACTCACTGAGGCTGGAAAAGACCTCCAAGGTCATCAAATCCAACCTGTGACTGATCCCCACCTTGTCACCCAGCCCAGAGCACCGAGTGCCACGTCCAGTCATTCCTTGAACACCTCCAGGGATGGGGACTCCACCACCTCTCTGGGCAGCCCATTCCAATGTTTAACCCTTTCCTTGAAGAAATTCCTCCTGATGTCCAACCAGAACCTCCCCTGGCACAGCTTGAGGCTGTTTGCTCTTGTCCTGTCCCTTGTTCCCTGAGAGCAGAGCCCAATCCTCACCCACCAGCTCCCCCCTCCTGTCAGGGAGTTGCAGAGCCAGAAGGTCCCCCCTGAGCCTCCTTTTCTCCAGGCTGAGCCCCCACCAGCTCCCTCAACCGCTCTTGGTGCTCCAGCCCCTTCCCCAGCTCCGTTCCCTTCCCTGGACACGCCCCAGCCCCTCAATGTCTCTCTTATCTGAGGGGCCCAGAACTGCCCCCAGCACTGGAGGTGTCCCAGCAGTGCCAGCACAGGGATGGACACTGCCCTGGACCTGCTGCCACACCAGGGCTGGAACAGCCCAGGTGCCACTGGCTTCCTGCCCACCTGGGCATACCTGGCTCATGTTCAGCCCCTGTCAACCACACCTCCAGGTCCTTTTCCATCAGGCAGCTTTCCAGCCAAACATACATCTATATCTGGTCTGTATTTGTATTTGTATTCATCTCCACACGGCTATGCACCTCCCCCCCCCCAAATATATAAATTTAATATCTAGATTTTGCTAGTGTTATTTCTGAAGCAAACTATTTCAGAAATCCAATTCCACACTCGTATCCTAAAGGTCAACTTCTTACATCCATTTGGTACGAACACAAAGACTGGATATTCCAATTCCTCCCCACACCTTTGGTAATTACACATTTCAGAGAAGCTCTTTGCTCAGAGGAAAGCAAAGTGAGAGGCAGGGGCAGGGCTGAAGGCAGAGCAGGGGAAGGAAAGAGAACATAACTCATCCCCATGAGTGAGATATGTGTATGAATATTTTTCTAAGAAAACCTCCTGTGCTCACATTGGAAGAAAGCCCAGAGAAGCTGTGGCTGCCCCATCCCTGGAAGTGTTCAAGACCAGGCTGGACAGGGCTTGGAGCAACCTGGGATAGTGGAAGGTGTCCCTGCCCATGGCAGGGGCTTGGAACTGGATTATGATCTTTAAGGTCCCTTCCAATCCAAACCCTTCTATGATTCTGTGATCCTATAACTCAATCACAAGCCCGTGGTCCCAGAAGGTTTTTCCCAATGACTTTGCATGCCTAGGAAGGTACCAGAAAGAACCAGCTGGATTTGCACCCAACACCTGCCAAGAGAGCCCTTTATGTTTTTGTGTAAGAAAGACCTGAGAAGGTTTAAGACATGGTGTGTCTCTGGAGAGAACTGTGTGAAAGGTTTGGAAACAGCCACAGCAAAGCTCTCATTGGTGTCCAAGAGCCTGATTCACACCACAAGCTGCAGCACACTGTCAGGGGTGTTCAGGAGCACCCATGTGAAAGCCTCTTCTTATCGTGGAATCACAGAATGGTTTGGGTGGGAAGGGACCTTAAAGATCATCCAGTTCCAACCTCCTGCCATGGGCAGGGACACATTCCACTAGACCAGGTTGCTCCAAGCCCCGTCCAACCTGACTTTGAACACTTCCAGGGATGGGACAGCCATAAATTCTTCTTGCTCCTCTGAGAGACTCACACAAGAGAGACCTCAAGCCCAAGGTCCATCTACATCTCTAGCCGTGACCAGTAGCAGAGCAGATGTCTAAGGAAGGTTTATAAGGTGACCTTCTCCCATGCCCACCAGACACTGCACATCAGCACCTCAGGGACCCTCTGATGTACAGACTGCATTGCTGTCCATGGATGCATGTGCCTCCAGGGACTTCTGCTCCCTCTTCAGACTTCCAACCTTCACAGCACGCTCCAGCACCAAATGCCACCTCACAAAAACACCCTGCAGTGCCACATGTTTTTTTGAGGCTCGTTCTTGGCTGTTTCACTGATTGCCCCGGTCACATCACTGGGAACCTTCATGATTTTGGAGCACAGTCTCAGGCAACTCTATTCCCTTTGTTCCTTGAAGTCACTGATCCTAAAGGCACCTGGTCCACTGCCCCAGGCTGTGAGCCCCAAATCAGACACAAGTCCTAGTCCCAAATTAGCTACTGACCTTCTTTGGAGTGTTGCTTTCCTTGTGTGACCTGTTCCCTTCAGGACAGTTTTATAATGTGAGCTTGTGTCTAAAAATGCAGTGCAGGAGGACTCCAGCCTTACCGTCCACAAGCTCCTGTCACGCAAACCAAACCCTGGCAGATGTTGCTCAGTTTTACCATCCCTGGTAAGGAGAAGGACACGTGTGACCTCTTTAAAGCAAGCACAGACCTCATCCAGATTCAGTCCTGGTGTTGTTTGGCTTCTTAAATGGCTTTAACCTGACAGAAGGCAGAGTTAGATGGGATATTGGGAAGGAATTCTTGGCTGGGAGGGTGGTGAGGACCTGGCACAGGTTGCCCAGAGAAGCTGTGGCTGCCTCATGCCTGGAAGTGTCTAAGGTCAGGTTGGACAGGGCTTGGAATAACCTGGAATAGTGGAAGGTGTCCCTGCCCATGGCAGGGGGGTGGAATGAGATGATCTTTAAGGTCCTTTCCAACCCAAACCATTCTGGGATTCTATGATTCTTCACCAATCGTTTCTCATTGCCAGTGACTCACGTGGTGACTTACGTATGTTCCCCACCCAGCTCTGCCCAACATCACACAATTTGGGGCCAAAACAGGCCGCTCCCCTCCCTGCTCATTTCCAGCACAAAGTGCCCTCCCACATCCTGAAACCTCCCCTTCTGCTCCCCTCATTTTATCTTCACTCCCATTCATCTCTGGGAGCCACAAACAAGGAACAAAGCAGCCCTGGATCCCTTATCCTAAACTGGTGCCTCTCTGTGCCACTGGGACGTTATCGGTGCTCTCCGTGGTTTTGGCAGGACAGTGTGTCCAGCAGGCAGCGGGAAGCTCAGTGCCCGTGACGGAACTCGCAGGGATGCTGCCCATCCATATGGAGATTGCACCGTGGGCACGCTGCTGACGTGCTGCTGCCTCCGCTCTCCCGACGGATCCCTGGCGTGCTCCCGGCCCTCACTTGCCCACACGGATCGGCTGCTTGGACTTGCAGCATCCTGGGAACTTCCTGGCTATCAGCTTTACCGGGCACGCTGAGGTAGGAGACAGGCAGAGGAAGCGAGTCTGTAATTGCAACAGAGGGGAAAGCTGCAGGGGAGTTTGTCTCGGAATGACAAACAGGAGCTGGAAAGGCAAGGAGAGGCTGAGGGAAAAAGGGATAAACAGTCACGAGGGTGGTTTGGCCCGCTCCAGCCAAGTGCCCTGGGGAAGGGGGAGGCAGGTCTCGCTCCTCGCCCCTGAGATGGTACAGCAGCACCAACCACGTTGCTGTGGTCACCGACATGCCCACATGGAAACATCTCTGTTCTCCCTGCAAATGAAAAAAACACACCCCCAAAAAACCCAGAAAAAAACCCTCTTTGTGCTCAGTGAAATGTTTTATCTGAGTTTCTGGAAGGGACACGCATGGAGAGGGGACAGGGCAGGTGTGGGGAGGGAGCAGAAAGGCAGAGCCCATGTCAGGAGGAGAGCAGATCCTGACCTGGCCATGCAAATCAGACCTGGACTTGAGCTGTTATTGAAGATCTTACCAAGGCCAGAGCACCCTGATGGACTGGTGTGGGGCTGATAAATAACCACATTACAATGCTCTAGCTGTGCTCAGAGCTGCACACTCGTGAGTTGACGTGGTCTGATGGGTCCACAAGCACCGGGAGACTGAGGCACAGAGCAGTGACCCAGTGTGCTCAGTGCTCCTCTGGCCTGTGCCACAGGTCCCTCCCTCAGGTTGGGAGGGACCACAGTGGGTCACCTGGTCCAACCTCCCCGCTCAAGCAAGGTCATCCCAGAGCACATTGTGTCCAGACCATTCTGGATTATTCCCAGTGAGGGAGACTCCACACCGTCTCTGGGCAACTTGTTCCAGTGCTCGATCACTGCACAGCAAAGAAGTTCTTCCTCATGTTCAGGTGGAACTCCCTGGGCATCAATTCCTGCCCGTGGCTTCTTGTCCCGTTGCTGGGCAGCCCCGAGCAGAGCCTGGTCCATCCTCTGCCCCCTCCCTGCAGACACTGACGGACATGGATGAGGTCCCCTCTCAGTGTCTCTTCTCGAGGCTGAGCAGGCCCAGCTCCCTCAGCCTTTCCTCATCATCTTCATAGTCCTCTGCTGGATCTGCTCCAGCACCTCTGTGTATCCCTCCATGATGAACCTACCCTCAAGGAAATCAGGATACCGGGGACATGTAAGAAAGCACAGTACTCTCCCATAAAAACCCAAAAATGTTGCTCCCTTGAGACATCCCAAACTTCACCCCCCCCAACTGCAGCTGGGAGACACCAGACTGGCTGATTTTGGATTGCTCTAAATTCAAAGAGAACACCCCAAGTGGTCGGAAGCACAGAGGAAAGGAAAATGTGAAGAGCTTTTGGGAAAGAGATGAAAATTTTCCTTCTGCCCTGTGTTCCTGGTCCTCCTTGAAGGTTCGGGTACTCGTTGTTCTGGAGCTGGGGCGATAAAAAAAAAAAAAAGAGTCTGTGCCCTTTTTGGATAATATAATAAAGACTTAGATGCTTTTCGGACGTCAGCTGCTGCCAGTAATCAGCGCTTCGCAGCTGCTGAGTCACAAATAGCTTGAAAAAATACTTCCAGCCCTTGCTCTCCTAAGAGCTAATCCCAGAACGGGCAGTCATAAAAAAAAAAAAAAAATAAATCCCCAAATTACCAGAATGGCCCCAGAAATCTCTTTTAAGGCGATTAGTTCGATGTCGGTTCTGGATTGTCTTTACCTCGTTGCTTTCTCTTCCATGTTCCTGCCTCCTCTCTTTTTCCCAGACATCCCCACGTGGCTGGAAAAGGTCATTCTTCTGTCCCTCATTCTCCAAACCAGCCTTATTCCAAACATCTTGGGGTCTGCTCTCCACCTGATATGGGCTCTGCCTTCCTGCTCCCTCCCCGCACCTGAACTGTCCCTTCTCCATGTGTGTCCCTGCCAGGAGATCAGGTAAAACATTTCACTAAACGTAAAGAGAATTTTTGTCTGGAGGGGTTTTTTTTTGGTGTGTTTTTTATTTTACAGGGAGGACAGAGATGTTTCCATGCATAAATTTTTCAAGCCACCCTTCGAACCAAACATAAACACACGGCACAGCCAAGGATCTTACCCTGGTGTCCAGAGGGCTCCTCTAAGTTTGTCTTAAGCTTGTTCAAAATTGCTTTGTCCATTATGACAAAAAAAAAAAAAAAAGAAGAAATAACCACCTCGTTTATGACCCTTTTTTTTTTAAGGGAATGCCAAGATCCCTGCAAGAGTCATCATCATTAATTAAGCAGAAAAAAAGGACCAGGTGAAGCCAATGTGAGCATGTCCATGCAGCTGTTTGCATCATTTTAAATATATAAACTTATAAATATATAAAGTACATCAATTATATATAAATAAATATACATTTATTTAAGTTTTATAAATATATATTTAAGTGGGTTCAGAGGAGGCCACAGAGATGCTCCGAGGGCTGGAGCCCTCTGCTCTGGAGCCAGGCTGGGAGAGCTGGGGATGTTTGCCTGGATAAGGGAAGGCACTGGGGAGGCCTGAGAGCCCCTTCCAGTGCCTTTAGGGAAAGAGGGAGAGTA
>NW_016690359.1:1469430-1503349 GCF_001604755.1 Lepidothrix coronata
CATGGCATGGGGTGGAACTGGATGAGCGTTTGAGTTCCCTTCCAACTGAAATCATTCCCAGTTGTGTGCAGAGGATCAGGAAATATCTGGAAAGTCTTGCCAGAGAAGTTCTTGTTTATGGACATGGTATGGTGAAATGCAGATACTGGCAGTGGGAAGCCATTCCCCCTTGTCCTGCATCTCCAGGCCCTTGTCCAAAATTCCTCTCCAGCTCTCCTGGAGCCCCTTTAGGCGCTGGAAGGGGCTCTCAGGTCTCCCCAGAGCCTTCCCTTATCCAGGTAAACATCCCCAGCTCTCCCAGCCTGGCTCCAGAGCAGAAGGACACCAGCCCCTGGAGCAGCTCTGTGGCCTCCTCTGCACCCTCCTCTGAAGGGGGGTGGCTGTATCCAGACCACTTTGTGGGAACACCCATGGTCCCTGCCCCATGCCTGGGCATTATGGGATCAGTGCTTGTTAGTCTTGGACAATCAATGCCATGATAACGAGCAATGCAGACAAAAGCAGACCCCATGTCAGGGTCCAGCACTGCTGCAGTTACTGGTGCAGACACCCTATGGCTTTCCCTGCTTTCCTCTGGATGACCTACTGCTCTTCCCCTCTCTGCTCAGTGATCCCAGTGTTGGAAATCCCCATCCAGAAATTCCATTCCCCTTCCCAAGGACCCAGTGTTTTATGCAAGAGCAGGAAGACATGAGCCATCCACACAGAGACAGCCCAACAGGAGCAAAAAGAGCCTCTCTAACTCAGCAGAGAATATTTTTATAACATTAACAATAATATCCGGATGGCCTGGCCTACAAAATGCTGCTCCAGGGCATCCATCCCAACGTGGCAACGTTCCCGAGTGGCTGCTGGGACTCTCTGAACTAAGTTTAGCCCTGCAATGAGCTCAGACCCCTCGCTGAGGTCTCTAACTCGTGGTCTCCCAGCTGAGCCAGGGGAAGAGGTTTTGCTGCTCCCCCTTCCCTGCCTTGGCACCGATGACTCCGTGGCCACAGGTGGCTTTGGCTGTGCCAGGGAAGACGTAAATGCACCCGTGGGATGTGGAGTGGACATGTCCCTCCCCCTGTGGTGACAGCATGAGGCTCTGCTGGTGCTCAAAGCCTCGGCTCCAAGGGATCAGTGCCTGCCCTGGGTTGCTCCCTGCTCTGTTTTTGGCTTTGTTCTCCTCTTTGCTGCTCCCCATGGGAAATAAAACCCCATGGACAGCGTGGGTTTGCCCAGAATTCCCTACCAAGCCCTGCAGCGTGTCCTTGCAGGACCCTGCAGCCCAAGGCTCACAGCCAGGACCCATCCTGGAGGAGATGCTCAGGGAAGAGCTTTGGTGCTCCTGGGTGGCATCCCAGCACCACCTCAGGCATGGGGTCTCCCCCCACTGTGTTTGGCACCTCGTAGATGCCCTGACTGGTTTTCCCTAGGGAGCACAAGCTCCCCCCCAGTCCTTCCCCTACTACAAATGCACTGGACACAGCTGAGCTTTGCCCCTCTGAGAGTGAAGTGCTGACCAAGAGGCCTTCAAGGACATTTTTACTACATATGGATAATCAGGAAATAAATAAGGAATAAACTGGGGAGGGGACACCACCCCAGGAATCTCAGAGCCACCACCAGGACTATGCACAGGCAGAGGGGAAGGAGGGGCAGCGAGGAGCCAGCTTGCTATTTTAAGGACAAGCTCCAATAGTAAAGTAATCATCTCCCGAGCAATGCTATTTTCTGGATCCGTGCCCTCGAGTCAGCACGAAGCCACCGTGCTTTCTATTCCGGTCACACCGAACGCTCCTCACCGATCTATCCATCTTAATCCCAACCCCGGCAGCCGCACAGCCCCGCCGGGACCGAGGGGTGCCCGGGAACGGGGGGTGCTGAGCTGGGTGTACCCGTGCCAGCCCACCCCGGGCACACCGGCGCATCCTCGCCATCGCCTTTCCCCCCGGGCGGGATGATCCTTTCATCTGCATCCTCGCTGCTGCTGCTGCTGCTGGTGCTGGACAAAATGCCTCCCACGTAATCAGCTCCCAGCCTTCCCCTCCTCCTCCTCCCCCTTCGCTGGCTCTCCTGGCTCCGTCCCCTCCTCTGGCGCACCACGGCTACAGATAAAGGGATCGGTCCTGCGGCGACGGGGTCATTTCAGGAGCTGGAGCGGCGGGTGTTTGCACGCACGACAATCCCGTCCTCGCTGCGGCACCGCCTGGCCACGGGGAGCCGAGGAGATGCCAGGATGCTCCACCTAAGTTAAGCACCTGCATCACTCCTCTCTGACATCCCAGCCCCTCGCTGCGTTCCTGTTCCTTCATCCTCTCCGTGAGGATGAAGAGCTGGGTCTGCCATCCAAAAGCGCTGAGGAGGGAGACGTGGCACAAAACTTCCTTCGCCCCCTCCCATCCTTGAAAGCCTCTCCCTCCACCCAGGGCATCCAGACCACGGAGTCCACTCTTCCTTTTCCTCTTTCCATCAGGAAAAGCTCTTCCTCTCTCTTTTTAGAGCCAGGCAGGAGCTGCACTTCCTGCTGCAAGGATTTCCCTGCAAACTTCACCTTCAAAAGCCCAAATCTCCAAAGCCCCGAGGCACAACAAGTGGTCAGGAGCTTGGGGGGGGTTGGCATTGTTTCCTAAATAAAACGTTTCATTAGAAGCCCATGAGATTAAAAGTTCAGTTGACTTCCAAAAAATGATGTTTATACGGAGCACTAAAGGATTTGGAGTTTTAATAAATGTACATGTAAACATATG
The DNA here is from genome assembly GCF_001604755.1 of Lepidothrix coronata. NCBI lineage: Eukaryota > Metazoa > Chordata > Aves > Passeriformes > Pipridae > Lepidothrix > Lepidothrix coronata. The sequence goes on from NW_016690359.1 coordinate 1,472,163, forward strand.
CTACATAAGGGGCCTCCTGGACACAAATTAACCTCCAGTTGTGCTTTGGGAGGAAACTTTCCCCGGGATTGTGTGTTTCCTGCCCACCCAGACAATACCTAAATGCTAATCCTTGTAATAAAAATGTACTGTATTGGAAAGCCAAAAAATTGCCTAATTTTGTTACCTTTTGCTTCCCAGACCCCATTTTTTTTTCCACCAAAGTGCTCAAATCCCTGAGGTCCAAGATGTGCCTCCCTCTGTGCCTCAGTTTACCCAACTGGGAAACAGCCCCAACACTGGTCAGATGACATGGAAGCTTGTGACACGTCCAAGACCTGTTTCTGATAAAAAAAAAAATGAGCTGCAAATCAAAAATCAAAGCAGAGAAAACCCTCAGGGCAGGATGGTTGGGGTCTTTTGGGGAGGGAGAGCTTTTTTTTTTTGAGGTTTGTTTTTTTTTCAGTTTTCTAAAAAATATATTTAACATGCTCTAAAAAAGCCAGCCAGAAACAGTCACAAGGGACCTGAAGTTTAAAAATATGACCTCATAACTCTTCCCTAAGCTGTGGACCAGCTCAAACAGGGGCATTAATCAAGTTCTTTCACCGAGAGCTTTGCAAATCTGTGACTCAGATTTGGTCTTTACATGATTTCCTCATTCCCATTTCCCCAGTTTGCATCTTTTCCCCCCTTCCCACCCCTTCTGTCTCCAGCTCAGCACAGCATTTAGCAAAGTCATGCTCTTCAAATAGATATATAAATAAATATTTATTTGTACACTCAGTGGGTGAATTCATGTGAAGCTGAGGAGGAGGAGGAGAAGATGGGATGGGATGGGATGGGATGGGGTGGGATGGGATGGGAGAGTAAGAATGGTTGTTTGCAAGGGGCTGCACCAGCGTGGGAGATGCAGAGGTTATAGTTCTACTGGTAAAATCAATTCCAGGGACCCTTCCTTGAGCTCACTTGGCCCCATCAGGCCATATCCAAAATGTTCAACACTTCCCTTCTGGCCAAACTTTCTGGACCAGGTCCTTGAATCAAAATTTAGAGGGGATGGTGCATATGTATATATATATATATATATATAAATAAATATATATATTAAAATATATATATATATACATACATACATACACACATGTACTCAAACCCAGAATTGTGGGGGGTTTTTCCTTGCCTCTCAAAAAGGTGAAGGAAAAAACCCCAAAGAATAAAGAAGAAAAGAAAAAAAAAAAAAAAAAAAAAAAAGGAAGAAGAAATCCAAACCTCTAACAAAATAACAGAATAGGATCCTGCTATGTCATTCCAGGTCCCCAGGACGAAATTGGAGCAGGTCCCCAGGAGTCACTTGAGTGGCAGAGAAGAGGCAGAGTGCTGCAAGAGCCAGTCATACACCCTGCAGCTGGCAAAATAATAATAAGAGTAATAATAATAATCAGCCATGTCCAATCAGCCCTAATATCCATCACCACCATCAGGTTCAATGCAGGATTGAGAACTGGAAGTGAATAAATATGCCTGTGATTTCCACTGTGTTTAGAGACTGATTGGAAATCCCAGCAGAGGAATGTTTTCAGCCATGGATGCATTTTCTGAGCCAGGGCTGCTGTGGCTCTCTCCTGGCTGCACTCTGGACTCCTGACACCCTAAAATCATAGAAGGGCTTGGGTTGGAAGGGACCTTAAAGATCATCTCATTCCAACCCCCTGCCCTGGCCAGGGACACCTTCCACTAGCCCAGGCTGCTCCAAGCCCCATCCAACCTGGCCTTGGACACTTCCAGGGATGGGGCAACCACAGCTTCCCTGGGCAACCCTTGGTGAGGGAACACCCACCACAAACTCAGATGGGGATTCATTCTTTGAGTTGGCCAAAATTTTCAGTTGGACCCACAAGTAAGACTTTGTGCCCCACTTTGTGCAATGTCCCACTGCTCAGGCACATTCTTCTCACCCAGCCCATTGTGAAGACTTTCAACCCCTCAGTGCTGCAGTAAGATCATATCCCTTCAGTTCCTCATGGTGGTCTTATCATTTCTCCTAATTAATGCAATTCCCTCACTTTACTAGTCAAAGGCCCACTTGCAGAATTCAGTGCCTTGCCCCAAAAAATCCATGGAAAGCAATGGGAACATCCTCAGCAAGGCAATGTAGAGTCATAGAAGGTTAAGGTGTTGGAATGGACCTGCCATGGGCAGGGACATCTTCCACTAGACCAGGTCACTCAAGGCCTTATCCAGCTTGGCTTTGAACACTGCCAGGGATGGGGCATCCACAACCTCCCTGGGCAACCTGTGCCAGTGTCTCACCACCCACACAGTAAAAAATTATATCTAATATCTAACCTAAATTTCCCCTCTTTCAGTTTGTACCCATTGCCCCTTGTCTTATCACTACAGTTCCTGATCAAGAGTCCCTCTACAGCTTCCCTGTAGTCCCCCTCCAGGGACTGGAAGGTTGCTGTGAGGTCTCCACACAACCTTCTCTTCTCCAGGCTGAACAGCCCCAGAGTTCTCAGCCTGCCTCCACAGGGGAGGTGCTTCAGCCCTCTTATCAACTTTGTGGCCTCCCCTGGACTTGCTCCAACAGTTCCACATCTTTCTTATGTTAGGGACACATAAGAAATGCGGAGACCTGGAAAAGATCTGGGCCATGATGTGGGATCTTGCTGAGGAGTGTGGCACCTCCCGCTCAGCCATGTGGCAGGAACCACGGCCACCGGAGCTTCCCTGGAGTCAGGAGTTACACACTGTCACTCCTCTGGGACTCTACCATCCCCATCCAAAACTGCTAAAACAGTCCTTGGTGCAGCTCACACTGCCCCAAACCCAGCCAGAGCTCAACCTGGGGGTGAGCACAGCCCAGAGGAGTCCCCAGAGCCCTGTTGCCACGGTCACATCCACGGCTGCACCACAACATTCCCTTCACACGCCCCAGTTTCCACATGGGAACTTCTGGTGCCTTCCACCATCAGCCTGGAACCACAGCAGGAGGCCAGATGTGGCCTTTAGTGACCTCCCTGGGAGAAGCCCAGCGAGCATTCTGATGGTCAACAGAGTTTCAGGGAAGGACAGAAAAGTGATGGAGGTCCCCACACGGGCCATGTCCTGCCCACCATGGCATCACCTCCACGGTGTCCCACCTCTCAGAGATCCCTGATGAGGGGGCAAGGAGGGGACAAGTCTATTTTCTGGGGAAGACCGTGTTTGTCCTGAAGCACTCAAGTGATGATGGACGATGTTGGTGTCTTCCAGTGCCACACTGCAATGCCAGGATCACAGCTATGGGCACAGCGGGAATTTGATGTTACTCCTCCCTCTTTCCTCACTGGATCCTCTTTCTTTCCTTCCTCACTTTGCTGCTCCTTTTTTATTCTTCCTTTTTGTTTTTTGGTGCTACAGGGAGGAAGGAGTTGCCTTGGAGAAGGAACAGTGCAGACCAATCCATCAACTTCAGCCTTGCCAGCGAGGAGGAGCCGAGCCAGCAAACTGCCAAGCCCTGAAAGCAGCAGAGAGATGTCTCTACCTTGGGGGAATCTCTGCATGGAGGGATGACAGGAGAGCCCCTCAGCCCCACTGCCTCTCCTAATCCTCCACACTCTCGGAATTCCCTCTCCGCCCTCGCACCGACTCTCCAGTTACCGTGACAACGGTGGCTCACAGGAGCCTCTCAGGTTCAGCTCTCACCCACCCCAGCACAAAGCACAGCCTGTGGTGCCTCTGCATCCCATGTGGGATTTCACGGGTTCACCATCAGTCCAACACTCCTGGGCCGGGGGCTTGGAGGAGGCTCCACATTGCAGTTGAATCCTGGAGTGGAAAGAAGCCATCTAGGTTGGGGATTGTCTCTTGGATCCAGCTCCTAGGAATGGCTAACACAAGAGATGGATGCTGAGAGAAGCTGGGAAGCAGAAAAGACAAAGTGGAAAAACCCTCACAGTTGATCACAGAATCAAAGAACCCCACCATGGTTTGGGTTGGGAAACACCTTAGAGCTCATCCAGTTCCAACCCACTGCCATGGGCAGGGACACCTACCATCCCAAGTTGCTCCAAACCCTGTCCAACTTGGACTTGAACACTTCCAGGGATAGGGCAGCCATAGCTTCTCTGGGCAACCTGTGCCAGGGCCTCACCACCCTCACAGGAAAAATTTCTTCCCGATATCCCATCTAACTCTGCACTCTGGCAGTGGGAAGCCATTCCCCCTTGTCCTGTCCCTCCAGGCCCTTGTCCAATGTCCCTCTCCAGCTCTCCTAGAGCCCCTTTAGGCACTGGAAGGGGCTCCAAGGTCTCCCTGGATCCTTTTCTGCTCCAGGTGAACACCCCCAGCTCTCCCACCTTGATGCTGAGGTTACACCTCCACAATGGAATAAATCCATTCTGGAGCCTTACCCCCAGCCCTGAGGCTTGGTCATGCCAGCATTATTAATCTTTCTCACCCTCTTAGGTGGCTGCATCCCAACCACTTTTTAGGGATGGTCCCTGGCCCATGCCACCTCCTGAGCTGTGCCAGGGATGGTCTGGGTAAGTCTGTGTTGGCCAGAGCTGAAACAGCACTGGGGATGTGGTGGAAGCGTAAGAGCAGAGAAGGCTGAACCCCAGCCCTTGTGTCCTGACCCGGTTTTATTTACCACTTACAACAATCACTCAGCCATGGCAGGGCCTGGGCAAACCCAAGTCCATCTCCTGGAAGTGCTTTCAATCCATCAGTGCCCTGGCTGAGTCAGGGCAGTGCCCAGAGCAGCAGCAGTGATTTCATCAATGAACGAAATGAGACGGTGACTCACAGGACACCTTTCCAGTTGTCCGCCCTCTGCTCCAGGGAATGGACTCAAATGCTGGATGCTTTGGCTAAAACAGCCACCAAGGACATGAAGCCGCTTTGCAGGGACACAGACACTGCCAGGGGTGTTTGCAGGGAGCAAGGGCTGTGCCCAGGGAAGTGGCCACAGGGTGGGAATAAAGGGCAGGAATGATTTAGCATCACAGAATCACAGAACATCCAGAGCTGAAAGGAACCCACAAGGATCAAGTCAAACTCCTGGCCCTGCACAGGACACCCCAACAATCCCACCATGTCCCTGAGTGTTGTCCAAAGGCTTCTTGAGCCCTGGCAGCCTTGGGGCCATGACCACTGCCCTGGGGAGCCTGTTCAGTGCCCAACCACCCTCTGGGGGAAGCACCTTTTCCTGAGACCCAACCGGCTCCCCAAAAGAAACACAGCTTGTTCTGTCATGTTGCTAAGGATGGGTAAACATGGTATCTCTGTAACCTGGAGCACAGGCAAACAGGCAAATAAACATCCAACTCCTGCAGGTCTTCTCTCCACCCCAGTCCTTGACACCAGTGACCCACAGGGCATAGGGAGGACTTTGTCTGCCAGCACAGTCTTGGCCCAGACCAACAAGTGCTGTCCCAAATTGTCCCATCTTACGGGTCTTAAAGAGGAGCCAGGACCAGCTGCTACACAGAGACAACACTGATCATGGAATCATACAAAGGTTTGGGTTGGAAAAGACCTCTAAAGGTCATCCAGTCCAAACCCTGGAATGAGCAGGGACATCTTTGACTAGATCAGTTGTCCAACTGATGGGTTGTCCTCTTCGGTTCTAATCTTACACCCTCACAAACAGCACAAAATTAGAAATCTGCATAGAAAAGAGAAAGGGAGGCAGACAAAGGTAAGGAGAGGGGATACAGTTCATCCTCCTTTTCCCAAGGCAAAGACTGTCCCATGTTCTTACCCTCAGCGAAAGTAATCAGTGAGTCCAAATGAGGGGGACAGCCCTAACCAAGCTTCAGTCAAGACTTGCATATCCCAAAAAACTCATCACAGTGAGTCTGGGAAACCAGACTTTCTGGTTCTCTTTTCTTGGCCAGAAATCCAAGATAACATTTTGAACTCTCCTATAGCAAACACAGAAATGGGAAAGGGGTAAGAGCAGAGCACGTTCAAAGGAGGTGAGATCCATTATCAGCATAAAGACATGGGTATAGGAGAGTATGTAATGACTTACTTTCCTCATTCCCATTAATCTGGGAAAACTTGATGTGAAGGCAAGATCCCTCTGCTTTCCAGTTAGGGATCAGGGTGGTACAGCAACAGGGAGGTAGTTATATATACTGACCTATGGAATTAATTCTGTGGAGGGGAAAACACAGCTCAGTGTGAATCTTTATTGGAGAGGGAGTTAATTATCCCCCCTACAAAAAAAAAAAAACAAAAAGGCATCATACTGTCACTGTTGGAATTTGTTTGCAAGAGGACTTTGTCAGTGTCAAGAGAAAGGCAGGTTGGGGTCCAAATCACTCAGCTTACTAAAGGGGGGTGAGATCCTGCTGCTTCCAGCTGAGGTTCTTCCTAACAGGGCCCAAAAGTGGTGGAGATGTTATTTGCAGGCAGCCAAGTTCCCAGTGCAGGCAGGAAGGGACTGGCACAGATAACTCTTATGTATCATGTGGAGTCATGTTTTAAGTCTTGGGAACAGAGTCCACTCCAAGCTCTGGATCTTTGGCCTTGGTGGGAAAACCAGCACCAGGAAAATATGGGGTTGACCTCACTGACATTGAGAAACCAGCTCAGGTTCCCTGGGTTGGCAGAACAAAGGCTGAGGAGCTGTACTTAACTGCAGGAGATTCAGCTCTGTGTTACACACACACACACACACACTGAGTTGTCCCAAGCATTAAAATTTCATTACAAGGAGTGTACCAGGAATAACCATTATCAATTATATATCACACATTGCTCTAGTCTAAAAGAAATCTGATGGCTCGGGGGTTCTGCTGAGAGAAGGAGTCTCTCCTGCAAGGTCTGGAGCTGCTTGTGTTGAGGAGCTTTGTGATTCACCACACAGCTCCCACTCATCCAGCCCCATGTCCATACGGTGGGAATATCCAGCCCAGGAGGTGCTTTACTGTTTCTATGGGTTCCATCAGGTCATGCTGGATTACCATGGAATCACAGAATAGTTTGGGTTGAAAAGGACCTTAAAGCTCATCCAGTTCCACCCCCCTGCCCCGGCCAGGGACACCTTCCACTAGCCCAGGTTACTCCAAGCCCTGTCCAACCTGGCCTTGGACACTTCCAGGGATGGGGGAGACACAGCTTCTGTGGGGCAGCCCTCTGTGGGATGCCCAGGAGAGGACAGGAATTGAGGATTGGATCTTATGGCTTTCAGAGGGGTGATTCTGTACAGCTCCCACTTCTCTGTCTGAATAATGTCACTGTGCCAGGAGCCCCTTATGTTCATCAGTCGGTCACCGGAGGTGCCACCTACACCCACGGGCACCTCCAAAAGCGCTGTTTTTGTGTGTCTTGGACATCTCTTCTGTGTAGGATAACTGGAGATGTCTCTACTGCTGGCAGAAAGCTCTTGGTTGACCACAGTCTCCTCTTTTAGATACTTTGGTCTAATCACCAGACAGACCGACATCCAAGACCTGTGGTGTGACCCTCTGAAAGCAGGAACAGCCATCCCTTCAGCGTTTACAACACCCAAACCTCCTCTCTCCCTCAGGCCTGAAGGCTGAGCAGCTTTTAAAATCCCAAACCAAAAAGACAAAGTCTTCCTTTCTCAGCTCCTCATCCCCTCTCCTGCCTCCAGCTACTCAGCTTGAGCAGCCCCGGCCCTGTGCAAAAAAAAACCAACAGTTGGCTTCCACTTCTTCAAGTCCAGGAATAAATGTTGGGGTTGTCCAAAGGTTTTCCTGTGAAATGATCCCCTTCTGTGGATGGCAGACAAGGAGCAATCCCAGAATCCTGATAGATGCCACTAAATGACAATGACAGGGACATTAAGCTGTGATAGGGCAGAGGGAGGGGCTGCCCTGTTAAAGTCTCAGTGCTGATATTTTAATCCAATTAGTGCCTCTGTGAGCACCAAAGCACCAGATCTTGTGGAAACATCAGCAGCTGGGTGGTAACAGCCAGGCCAGGGGGGTCTGCAGGAGTTTGCCCACCCCCTCACTGCTTTTGGGGGGAGATACACAGGCAGACAGGGATAGAACATGGGGGAATGGTTTTTAAACTCAAAGAGCAGAGATTTAGAACAGATATCAGGAAGAATTTCTTTACTCTGATGGTGGTGAGGCCCTGGCATAGGTTGCCCAGAGAAGTTGTGGCTGCCTCATCCCTGGAAGTGTCTAAGGCAAAGTTGGATGGGGCTTGGAGCAACCTGGGATAGTGGAAGGTGTCCCTGCCCATTGCAGGGAGTTGGAATGAGATGGACTTTAAGGTCCCTTCCCACTCAAACCATTCCATGATTATACTACAATTAGTCCAACATTTCTCTGCTGCCAACAAGCCCACTGCTGCAGTTTGAAAGCCTTATTTCCCTTTCCCATTCAGTAGATTGTGCCTGAGAAAGTGATTTCTCAGGATGCAGATTAAAGCAGAACAGCAGAGAGCCCCCAGTGCAATTATGAAAAGGAAGTCATAAAAAATAGTAATTAAAAGTCGTATTTCTGCTGGGTAAATGCCTGGGCAGGGCTGGGAGCTGGTGGAGAGAAAGATGCCTGAAATACAGAGGATGCAGCAGAGGTAGGGATGGGACAGAAAGGCTTTGTCTGCACCAGTGAATGACTCAGGGACCGGGATTGCACTGTCTCCACTGTTACACATTGGGCACAGCCCCTGGCACAGTTTTAATCCAGCAAAATAGGCCTGTTGGGTGCTGGTCTGTGCTGTCACCTGTCTGCGACTCAGTTTCCTGGGATAATGTGTCTTCATGGCTGTCCTGTCTGTGCAGATGGTGGGACATACAGAATTCCAGTGTGGCTGCTGAACCTGAGGTGGGGAAAAGCAAAGCCTTTTGGGTTGGGTGGAAGAGGCTTTTCCCACTGAAATGAAAACATGGGCAGAGTTTTATTTGGTTCAACCCCGAACCGAGCACATGTGACCTCCTGGAGTGACAGTCAGGGCACCTCAGATGGCACTTGGCCCCTGTTTGGACAGGGGGAAAACTAGCAAAAGCCCCCATCTAAAAGCAACATCTTTAAAACATAAATTATCCAGCCTTCCTGCACCGTCCATCAGCCCATTTCTGCTGCAGCAACACAGGTCCAGCCCCACAGGCAACAAATGAGACCCCAGCTGGAATGAGCCTTCCAGGAAATGCTCAAAAGAAAAGAAACCCCCGAAGGCAAAGCCCTAAAGCCTGGTGGGACCCTTTGCCTTCCTGCTGCTGAATCACCAGCGATGAGGGCAGCAGGATTTAAACAGGACAAACAAGAATGGAGCAACAGCACATGGAGATTGTAAACATGAGCCAGATTAAAAACTTAATGGGTCTAAGTGGGCACAGAGGGGAAAGCAGGAGTGGGAGGCAATGGGGCTGGGAGGGAGGTGGAGGCTGGTTTGGTCTGATGGGTGGAAAGGGCTGTGGGAAGATCCAGCAATCCCACAGCACTCAGGGGAAGGGAACCAGATGCTCAGGGAGTGGGAGCTGGAAATGAAATGACTCTCCCTGACATGCAGCTGCCACTGTGCTGGGCTGGGTCCTGCCCAAGAGCTCCAGGGAAATTTGGAGGGAGTTGTGCGCAAGGCAAGGTGGAGGTTCATGACCTTCACCATCCCACCCCTTGCTGTGGTCCCACGTGGGTTTTGGGGCAGGGGATGGGGTACAAACCGATGGAGGATATTTGAGGGGTGGTGGGAAATTATGTATATGGAGGAGGGAAGGGTTTTTCAGCCCTGTGTAAAAGTTTCTGGGACAAAGCAGAGATGGGCTGAGGGAAAACAACCTCCTCAGTTCTCTTCATAAAACAGGAGGATGCTCAGACCAGGATAAGCCTGGTGGGTAGGATGTGCCTCAGATGTGGAAGACTGAGGCTCCAATCCCTGCTCCATTTACTTCTCCGTGGGGAAGATGACCAGACCAGGTAGGACCTTCCAGAAAATCTGCTCCAGACGAACAGAAGTGGCACCTCTGAGTTTTGGCACATTTTGTTCACAAATCTCCACCTGCCTTCTACCATCAATGGCTCAATATTCTCTCTTTGCTCCAGGTAAACCTGGAAGCAACGTGCTCCAAAATCCCTGTGGGGGGGGGCGGGGGGGGTGTTCAACCTGCCATTTTCCAAGGATGTCCAAGAGCCCCCAGGGATCTCAGGCACTTCCCAGCTGAAGAGCTCTACAACTACTGTTGGGAGAGGGAACATTTTCTGGGCCAAATACCTGATGAATTTCTAATTCTAACACTTTTTTTCCTTTGTAGCCATTTAGAAATGATTTTCAGACCATGGATGGACCAGATCTGGTGGCAAGAGGGGCCTTCAGAAGCTGAGATGGGAGGGCTCTTCTGAAACCCCGTTAAAACAAACCCTTTCCTGGTGTGACTCATCCTGATCCAAAATGCTCTGTCTCAGCTCCTTCAGCCTCCAAAACCCTACTCCTATTGGTTGAAATCCCGAGAGCAAAGATTGTTGTTAGGATATATTAGGGTATGGAACAGATTGCCCAGAGCAGCTGTGGCTGCCCCATCCCTGGAAGCGTCCAAGGCCAGGTTGGACAGGACTTGGAGCAACCTGGGCTAGTGGAAGGTGTCCCTGCCCATGGCAGGGGCTTGGAATGAGATAATCTTTAAGATCCCTTCCAACCCAAACCATTCTGGAATTCTGTGATTAAAGTGTTGCAGGTTTGTCCCTCACGCTCAGGTTTTTGGTCTGAGCCCCAAGTTGCAGTTCCCCAGTGCGAGGCACGTGCTGAGCATCAGATTTAGAAAAGCTCCAGCTTGGAACCCTTGAAAATCCCTGGCTTCAGGAAAGTTCACAAAAGGTTCCTTCCTCTTGCTGTATCATCCAGTGGGATAAACCCATGATCCTTCCCTTCCATGGCAATTTGTATCCCTCAATGCTGTGCACAAACACAGCTTAAAGTTTCACTCTGCCATCCACATGAGGTGATGGAAAATGAAAGCCATAAATGATCAAGGCAACATCAGCTTTACCATTTTTACAGCTGTTGGGAAATCTCAATGTTCTTGCAGAATCCCAGGGTTCAGAAAATCCTGCTTTTCCCATTTGCCTCCCAAAGTGTTCCTTTACAGGCCCTAACACGGAATCACTGCCAGACCTCTAAGAAAACAAATTGCTCTTTGAGAAGAGCAAAGTAAGGTTGGTGTCCAAGGGGTAGTGGATTCTCTAGTGGAGCACAAACTCCAGTGAAGGATTTACCCAAGGCTGTGACACTCATAAGGAATTTGGCTGGAATTTAAGAGGGGGTGTGCTCCCACACTGCTTTTTCCTTCACTGAGGATGCTAATTGGTTCCTATTCTCTTTCCACATGCCTGGTTGTGTGAAAGTTGTAGGATTTATCCCCTGAAAAATCAGTATTTAGTGTTGTGAGGGGTCCTCAGCTGCTGGCTGACACCCTCCATCCCTATGTAGTCTGGTTTCCTTAGGAAATCAAAGGGAAGCTGTGGTGAAAGACCAAAATTAAACATGAGAGCTTTGGAGACAGAATTTTGCACCTCACGGGCAAAGCGAAGCATTTAAAGTGCCTCTGAGGTGAGATTTGACTTGAAAACTTTCCTCCAGGCTCTAACACCTAAGGGAAAAAATAATAATAAAAAAAATGGAATGCTGATGATTTTTTTCTCTTCTCGCCTGGATTTAGAAACGTGGAATGACAGAATCACACAGGTTGGAAAAGACCTTGAGGATCATCGTTTTAGTTACTTTCTGAGGGCCTGATGTGTGTCCTGGAGAGTCTGAGGTTGGCAATGCCACGGGGGAAACAGCTGAATTCCAGAACACAGGGGAAAGAGCTGGTTGATCACACCAGTGTGACCCGCTAATGGGACAGGAACTCTTGCAGGTGGCTCAGCACTCACCTCCTGGCTGGTGGTGACCATGTTCTCTCCCTGCTGTGCCTGTCACCCCAAATCCAAAGTCTCCCCATCTCCGAGACCACCATGGAAAAGCCACCACGAGCTGTAGCATCATGCAGATCTCGGATGCATCCGCTTTTTGGACCTTCCCTGAGAGTGTGGGCCACCTTCTCATGTTCTCCTCCAAGAAGGAGCCTATGTGGCTTCCCTTGGGAAGAGGGGACATGCAGGGTGTCACCTTGTCCCAGCATGTACATACGTCATCAGAGAACCACAGAATCATGGAATGGTTTGGATTGGAAGGGAAACGCTAAAAATCATCTCATTCCAACCCCCTGCCATGGGCAGGGACACCTTCCACTATCCCAGGCTGCTCCAAGCCCCGTCCAACCTGGCCCTAAACAATTCCAGGGATGGGGCAGCCACAGCTGCTCTGGGCAACCTCTGCCAGGACCTCACCACTGTCACAGGGAAGAATTCCTTCCCAATATCCCATCTAACCCTACTCTCTGTCAGTGTGAAGCCGTTTCCCTTTGTCCTGTCCCTCCAGCCCCTTGTCCAAAGTACCTCTCCATGTTTCTTGTCGGCTCCATTCTGGTACTGAGAGGCCACAATTAGGTCACACCAAAGCTTTCTCTTCTCCAGGTTGAACATTCCCAATTCTCCCAGCCTTTTCCTCACAGCAGAGGTGCTCCATCCCTCTGATCATCTAGGTGGCCTCCTCTGGGTTTGCTCCAAGAGGCTGGGATGTGTGTTGGCACCTTTGTGCCACGTACAGCCGAGCACATGCAGGTGTGCTTTGGGTGTGCTGGGAGCACGAAGGGCCTGTTTGTCCTCTGGTCATGTCCATGTGTAAGGGCAGGACGGTCCAAGCCACCCCCTTCCACACAGATCCCTGAATCCCAGCAGGTGACCTGCTCCCTGTGAGGTATCAACCAGCAGTAACTGAGGTATCAACCAGCAGTAACAGGATCTGGCTGTGACTCATCATCACGGCCCTGACAAACTGTTGATCCCATTGATAAAAGCCCGGAGGGTTCGGGCACTCGGCCAAATCCCTGCACTTCATTCATGGGAAGGAGGGCCCGGGCTGGGCTCAGCTCCAGGGAACAGAAGCACAGGCATCTCTGGCCATTGCACAGAGTCCTCCTATAGCCATGGATGGAGGCCAGAGGCTCGGGAAGGAGCCATGGCCATCCCCACACAATGACATTCCAGCCAAAAAACCAGGAAGGTAGTGGAGTCCTGGGCCAGGAATTCTCCTTGTGGGGGGAAATAGGAGCAGACCCTTCAGCAAAACCCTGTTCCCTGGGAAAGGTCATGTCCTTCTCCCTGTGTGCAGATCCCTCCACTGGCGCTGTTAACCCAAGCAGTGCTGCTTTCCCAGTGGGATTTAGAGCCAGCAACCAGCAACCAGCAAGACAGGAAAGGACAAGGAAGGATGGAGTCCCTGGGTGTCTGGGATTCCTGTGCTGCAAATATTCCTTGTGCATTCCTGCTTTTCTGTGTGCCCAAGCTCTCCTAGATGCTTCCAGTGTTGGAAATTACATCTGCTCCTTCCAGCTTTTCCTAATTGCTGCTGGAGAGGAAAAGGCACCTGGAGCAGATAGGGGGGTTGGAACGAGATGACCTGTAAGGTTCCTTCCAACCCAAACCATTCCATGATTCTATGGGCTACTGGATTATGTCACAACCATTGGGACACCAATCACAGGGGAAAACCTGGAAATAGTAACCTCTAAATTAGTTCCCTGGTCACCAGAGGATCAGTTCAAAGGGATCATTCCTGCTGGAGAAATTACGGGAATAAGCACCCTCCTAGAAAATGAAATATTTTTCTGGCTGAACTGGTATTTTCCAGCAGGGAAATAAAAGTTTGCTTGAGAAATTCCTGTACAGCTTTCCCAGGAGATTCAGAGAATCATAAAATCATTAAGACTGGAGAAGCCCTCTGAGATCATCGAGTCCAACCATTCCCCCAGCTCTGCCAAGTCACCCATTAAACCATGTCCCCGAGATATCCAGTCACACCTGGATATCTCTTAAATCCCCCCAGGGATGGGGACTCCACCACCACCCTGGGCAGGGAATGATTTACACCTCAGTGAAATCTGCTTGGAAAAGGGATGGAGAGGCAGGAAACCCTCCCTGTAGCCTCAGGCAGTGCTGGACACACTGATCTGACCCATCAGCAGGGATGGTCTCTCCTCAGTGGGTTTAAAGTGTCAGGTCAGAAGACCTGACAGCCAACCCTATAATATTTTAAGCTGTGGAGATAAGAACCACAATCCTCTCTCAGAAGGCACATGGAAGACCCAGGCCTGGATGGGCTGAACAGCTCCTGCTTTCACTGATACATCTCCAGGCCTTAGGGATGAACTGCAGGGAGTGACAACCTGTCCAGGACAAAAAGACTCTTCAGTGTGACCCCACCTGGATTTTGATCCCCAGCCAAAGCTGCTGTAGGAGAGAGGTGATGGCTGGTTTGCTTCCAAAGCTGCAGCAGTGGCTTAAGTCGGTCCAGCCCCCAGACTAGTGTTGGATTAGTCTCACTCCAGTGCTTTAATGTGTCTGTGAAGGTTAAGAGCTGATTCCTGGAGGTGTCAAACATGCAGTGGGGCTGTGCTGGAAGGGGGAGTAGAAATGACAGCTTGAAAGCAAGCAAAAGGCAGATTTAGAGTGTTTGTGAAGATACTTCTGAGGAAAGAGAGAGGTTGGTCTGTGGTGCAGTGCCTGGGAGCAAATGGGGGCTCAATCCCACCATCCACTTGGGGCTGATTTGGACAAATCATTGATCCCACAGAAGACAGCGAAGTAAATTCAGAAAAGGTGAGTCTAAAACAAGGCAAGACACGCAACAGCAAGACCAAAACACCTACAGAGACCCCAGTCCTGCTCTGGACCACAGCAAGCAAACCCTTGGAGAGCGACACACACCATCCCCTCATCCTGAGGTTACCTCCAAGCCTGGATGCAGGATTCAGGGAGGCACCTGCTCAAGCCCCAGTGAGTAACTATGTCAAGCAGAGAGGAAAATGAGCACTTGAGCTGCATACTGGAGCATTAGTCACGAGTTCCTGTGCGTGAGGAGAGTCGATCCCAGTGTTGTGCTCTTCCCACACAAGCAGTCCCATTGAGATCCAGAGTTACTCAAGCAGGGAAAGTCGAGCAAAGTGAGGATGTGTGGGTAGCTCTCGCAGTGCTTTTAAGGTAACATTTGAGGTTGCCATCCATTTCTCCCTCTTGAAATTCACTGAGCAATTTTCTCCCTCTTGCAATCTTCTTTTTTTTTTTTTAATTTTTTTTTTTTTTTAAACCCCAAATTCACATTACAGAGAAAAATGGCAAGAAACTGTAATTGTAGAGGAGGGGAGGGAATGCAGAGTAGGGAGAGGAGGCAGCTGTATTGACCATCTGCTATACCGCTAAAAACACCCACTTAAGTATCTGTTTACAAATCAAGTTGCCTGTGTTAGTAGAAACAGAGGCTCTTGCTTCAGAAGTATCAGATGATTGGCTGCCAACACACTGAGTTTATTAGGTAGCAGACTGGGTCTTTCTGAAAATGTGTGGTGGGAGGAAGGAACCCAAAAGCTGTTCCTTAACAAGGAAATATTGAGAGGCACAAGGCAGAAAAAACAATTCCCAGGAGGAGCTGCAAGGAGTGCCCATCCCTGAGCCAGCTGCCATTCCTAGAGGGATCCCAAGCTTTCCCAAACATGAGGTGCATCCATGTCATACAGCCATAGAACCATGGAATGGTTTGGGTTGGAAAGGACCTTAAAGCTCATCTCATTCCAACCCCTCTAGACACCTTTCACTAGACCAGGTTGCTCCAAGCCCCATCCAACCTGGTCTTGGACACTTCCAGGGATGGGGCAGCCACAGGTGACTTCCAGGTGAGACAATGTCCTTTGGCCTTCCTCCCCCTTTGGATAGCTCCTGCTATACCATCACTGCCTGAATACCCATCAGACAGCATTGCTTGGAATTTCATGTCCATTTTACACAGAAACATTAAACAAAAAGCCCCCGAATCCTTTCCAGAGGTGTTTAATCACAGCAGGGATAATGAAGCATCCCAACCCTCAGGATGTCAGGTCATCGCTCATAAGTGCCTGATGATGCAAACAGAGCTCTAAAGATGTGCTGCTAACTGATCCATACTTCCATTTCCACAATCCTTTGAGAAGCAGGTGCAGGAGGATCCAGCTGCATTTTGGGAAGTCTGCACACACACAGCTGAGGCCACTTCTGCTTCAAAAATCAGGGGCCTTGCACTTCTGACACAACCACGTCTCAGGTGATGCCCTTCAGAGAACATAAGTTGGGTCTCCAGGAACTGCCTCCCCATCCCTTTCCACCCTAGAAAGGGTTTGGATGTAACAGGAATTTTAGGGTAATCCAGCAGTTGTGTCCTGAAGTCAACTGGAGGAAACTAAGTTTTCTCTGATTATAAAATTCATGGGACAGGACTTAAAAACCAGGGAACAGAGCAGGGAGAGTTTCCTTAGGACTAACTGCACTCAACTCTCCCAGCTCCAGTTTCTGGGATTCTATAAAATAGGAAGTCAGGTGCTTGCTGTGCTGGAAACTTATCCAACGTGGTCAACAAGTCCCAGGAGAAAGATATTTTAGGTGCCAGACATCAGTCAATGAACCTTTAAAGGTATTCCCCTGACTTCTTCCAACTTGCCCACTGCTGGGCACATGTGGCAACACATGGAAATGCAATCATGGAACCACAGAATCCTTAAGGTTGGAAAAGCCCTCTACTAAGGTCATCAAATTCCAACCCCAGCACTGCCAAGGCCACCACTAACCCCTGTCCCCAGGTGCCACATCCACAAGGCTTTTAAGTCCTTCCAGGAATGTTGACTCCACCACTGCCCTGGGCAGCTGTGCCAGCGCTTGACCACCCTTTCAGTGAAGAATTTTTTTCCCAATATCCAACCTAAACCTCCCCTGGCACAGCTTGAGGCCGTTTCCTCTTCAATCTGAGTATTTCCACAATTGTGGATCAACAAGTGGCCGTGACGTTGATGCCCAAGGCAACCACAACTGTTGTAAATCAAAGCTGCTCCATCAAGGTCAGTTAATTTCCCTTTCTTTCCATCCATGGGAGATCTGGCTTGTATTCCAGCTCAGGCATGAGCAGGGGGCCAAGTGGGACTACAAAAACAGTGGTAGGGATACTTAGAAATGCGAAGGCAGATGGCACAGCTCCATCCCAACTCCTGCCTGCAGAAAGCCCTGGCAAACTGCTCTGAAGTCCTGGCTGACCTGTCTGCAGCAACTGCCTGCTTCAGACTGTCTGAAATCCCAGCCACATGCCAGGGATCTTCTCCCTGACAAACAGTCCCACCAGAAACCTCTTTAGGAAAGCCCTGCCAGCCTCTCCTCCCTTATGCTCCCCTGTGCTGTAGTTTTCTCTTGCTCCGTGTGTCCATGCAGGAACACCAATTTTTAAGCTCCAGTGACATCAGAGAGGCAGCCAACCCTCTCCTGCAGCCTGTGGTGTGCTGGCAAGCCTGCATGGCAGCCAGATCCAGGCAGTTACCAGCCCTTCATCTCCTGCAGGAGATGGCATTCCCTGTCTCTTTGAACAACTGCATGTTAGGAGGGAGTGAATAGAGCAGACACTGCTGATCAGCTGTTAATGCTCACTCCAAAGATGAAAACATTTAACATGAAATCACATCTTAGGGGACAGGATTTTTTATTATTATTATTATTATTCTCTCTCTTTTTATTCCCTTCCCTTTTAATTCACTCCTTTATCTCCCAGGCCTTGATAGTGTCAGGAACTGACTGATGACTACGGTGTTAAGTTGCCTCTGGTTAAATCAAACACTGCTTCAAGCAGGGAGTTTCTGGCTGGGAGCAGTTCAGGAGCGACATGGAGAAAGGGAATAAAAATGCTCCTTTGATGGGTGGAGGGAATCACACTCTTTGATTGACGAGGAGAGGAAGAAAATATCCCTGTGCTGGTTTTCTCCATTGTCTCATAGTGAGGGGTCAGATAATCTGGGCAACAGGCAGGGGCTGTGAGGCTGGAGTGGGACAGGAGAGGATGCTCATAGGAACAAAACCTTGTAGAAGTGACAACAGCTTCCACTCAGAGGGAAGGGAGGATCTTGTGCTTTGTGTTCTCAAACAGAAGCTGTGTATACACATCAAAAAAAGCCTCCTACTCCAGTGGAGTTCTGTGTTCCACAGCCTCTCTCTCCACAGGAAGAAATCAGTGGAAATGTGAGTCAGGAGACTCCTTTTGCTGCTCAGCAGCTGCCTCTCAGAGGCTTGTTCAGCTCCTGGACCAGCCCCTTCCAGTTGTGCATCCAGGTGCACACACCACTCCCATGCTGTCGCCGCAAAGCCAAGCAGCAACACAGCCATTCCCAGTGGCTCCCAGATGCCCAAATCAGAGCTGATTTTGCTTCAAGGTCAGTTCCTGCCTCTGCTCCCACCAGGTGAAGCTTCTCCAGGAAGCTGGTGAGCTCCTCCCGCTCCACTTTGTGCCATTTTGCATTAACATCAACGCCACTGAGAGCAGCAGAGCCCTGCTCTTTGCTCATTCAGCAGGGCTGCTCATCCACACCCACATCTCATCCACACCCAGCACATCCTGTGAGCATCCAGGGAATCCATTCCCCACCTAAAAGAGCCATTCTGCTAAGCACAGAAAGCTGGGGAAAAGGGTAATTTTAGGAGCTCTGTGGCCTGCAACACATCAGGTAGAGCCAGGCTCCCTGTAGGGAAGGCTGCATTCCAATGGATGTGTCCTGAGGGATGGAGCACGTCACCTTGGTGGCAAGGTGGAGGCTCCACTATGGCTCTGAAGTGACACAGGAGCTGTGATGGTGTCTCTGGGATATTTGGAGTCCCTTGGTGCCCAAACACTTCTCCTCCCAAGGCTCTGTACAGCGTTTTGCAGGCTGTGCACTGTAAACTGCTGTGCTATCCCATAATTTAAACATTCAGGAGAGGTCCACAGTGGGGTCACAAACCCAAACTCCCTTGAATTACTCAAGCTGGATCAGATCCTGTAAGATCTCAGAAACTGCTGTGCTGGGTTAGACTCATCCATTTTCTGGCTCCAACAATAGCCAATAACAGATTCCCAGGGAAAGTGTAAGGATGGGCTAAGATGAACATTTCCCACAGCTCTCCCAGTCTCCGGCAATCTCCACATTAGGAACTGCCAGGGAAGGGAATGGAGCTGGGGAAGGGGTTGGAGCACCAGGAGCAGCTGAGGGAGCTGGGGGGGCCCTCAGCCTGGAGAAAAGGAGGCTCGGGGGGACCTTCTGGCTCTGCAACTCCCTGACAGGAGAGGGAAGCCAAGGGGGGTCGGGCTCTGCTCCCAGGGAATAAGGGACAGGATGAGAGGGAACAGCCTCAAGCTGGGCCAGAAGGGGTTCAGGTTGGACATCATGAAGAATTTCTTCGCTGAAAGTGTGGTCAGGCATTGGAAGGCACTGGCCAGGGAGGTGGTGGAGTCACCATCCACATCCAAACAGCCTCTCTTTGGCAGTAATTTCCAGAGTATGGACCCAGTATCTGGATCCTGTGAGATCCCAGTGCATCAAAGGAGTCCCGTGCCTCAGTTTCCCCTGTGCTTTGACTGCAAATCCTCTGGATCTGGGGCTGTTTCTGCACAGAGAACACTGGATGTTGGATCACACCACAGGTTTCCTGGGAAGGGGTGGCAGCCAGTGGGGTTTAGTTCTCTCACTAACAGTCCCTAAAACTTCCAGACACCTGGCAAAGGGCAGCTTTGCCTGCACAGCCCGACAACCCAGCACACAAATCCAATGCCCCTGAGACACAGGGCCCACATCCCTGCTAGGGAATTAAATGGGTCAGGGCCAGTTCTCTGAGGGCAGAGCAGCAGGCACAGCTCACATCCATATGGCTCAGCTCCCCAGCCTCCAGAGCAGGCTGGCTCTGTGCCGGCTGGAAAACATCCCTGCTAAACCCTCAGCCGTGCCCAGATATTGTCTGGGAGCAGGAGAGCTGGTCTGGGCCAAACCTGTGCTTGGGATCATGGGAATGATGTGGTGGCACGGATGATCCCAGAGCAGGAGTCAGGCTTGTGCTCTTCCCCTGCTTGGTTTGTCAGTGCAAACACAGAGCCATGGCCCTGGGGAGCTTCCAGCCTGGACACACAGGACACCTTGAGCTGGATGGCTCTATCCATGGCACATCAAACAATAGAGGACCCTAAAATTTAGAATTGCAAATACTTGAACTCCAGTGTCCAGGTCCTGTGTTTAATTTGCTGGTACAGACATACCCTCCCCAGCTGGATACATCCTCCATGTTCCCACCTTCCCACTCACTGCTTCCCAGAAAAAAATCAGAGGAACAGGCAGTCTTGCATCCTACAGGATGCTGAAGGTAAAAGTAGCCATCTGGTCCATACACATGGGCAGGGTATGTTCCCACTCCAAATTATCCTAATCCCAAAGAAATGACAGACACGAGCATGGCAGAATAGGGAGAATCACAGAATCAAAGACCCCCATCATGGTTTGGGTTGGGAAACACCTTAAAGCTCATCCAGTTCCAACCCACTGCCATGGGCAGGGACACCTTCCACTAGCCCAGGTTGCTCCAAGCCCTGTCCAACCCAGACTTGAAGACTTCCAGGGATGGGGCAGCCACAGCTTCTCTGGGCAACCTCTGCCAGCCCCTCACCACCCTCACAGTCAGGAATTCCTTCCCAATATCCCATCTCTCCCTGTCCTCTGGCAATGGGAAGCCATTCCCTGTGTCCTGTCTCTCCAGGCCTTGTCCAAAGTCCCTCTCCAGCTTTCCTGGAGCCCCTTTAGGCACTGGAAGGGGCTCTCAGGTCTCCCTGGATCCTTCTCTTCTCCAGGTGAACACCCCCAGCTCTCCCAGCCTGTCTCCATAGGAGAATCACAGAATCATTTAGGTTGGAAGAGCCCTCTAAGATCAAGTCCAACCATCCCCCAGCACTGCCAAGGCCACCACTGCCCCATGTCCCCAAGTGCCACATCCACACAGCTTTTAAATCCCTCCAGGGATGGGGACTCCACCACTGCCCTGGGCAACTGTGCCAGGGCTGGACAATCCTTTCAGGGACAAAATTGTTCCCAATATCCAACCTAAACCTCCCATAGCACAACTTGAGGACATTTCCTCTTTTTTTGAGATTTTTACTAGTAGGAACCCCCACACAGCCAAACCAGCATGGCTTTACTAAGCCAGGCTTTACCTGACTTCAACTCACACCACAAACACATCCCTGCAGGAATAAATGATTAAATCCCATAGAAATGTGACTGGAAAAAACTGTGGGAGTGCTACAGCTTTAGTTCTGGGTCTTCTGCCCTGGCTCCACAACACATCTGAAAGGCTTTAAGTCAGTCCTGAGAGGACATTTATTATAACAGCTTTCACATTTGTATTTTTAACCTCCTTGAAGGCTTCCCAAGGATTGCCAGAGGAGGGGGGGTATTTTAGGCACACGAAGCAGATGAAAAAACCCCACCAAATTAGCACTTAGTGCATTTAGCGGCCTGGCAAGTGTTTGATCTGATCCTCAGGTTGGAAAGGGTTGGATTTCCTTGCACAGAAGCCAAAGAGAATCCTCCTCCCAAATCAAATGTCAGCCTCCAGTACCAACACATCTCAGGCTGTGGTTTCAGAGGATGTTTCCAAGAGCTGGGAGCACGTGCCCACCCCTGTCAGATGAACACAGAGATTACAAGAGCAAAATTGCACAATCACATTAACTTAACTCCAAGTGGTGGTGATGGAAAAGCTCCAGTGCATCCTGGCAGAACATCAGGAATCCAAACTTGCAGCACCATCCCCTGTGAGGAGCTCAGGGACAGACAAACAGCCCACGCACAGAGGCGCCGGGTGCTTTTTGCACGCCACCTTTTTCTGGGCAGGGAAGTGCTACTGAACCTGCAGTGCTGGAA
Organism: Lepidothrix coronata; assembly: GCF_001604755.1. Classification (NCBI taxonomy): domain Eukaryota; kingdom Metazoa; phylum Chordata; class Aves; order Passeriformes; family Pipridae; genus Lepidothrix; species Lepidothrix coronata. The sequence continues at coordinate 1,493,929 of NW_016690359.1, forward strand.
CCAGCAAGAGGAGCTGAGGAGCGTCCCCAGAGACATCTAGGAGGTCTGGCACTGAGCAGGGAATTGAATGCACTCCCCCAAGTGTTTCTAAAGCAGAGGACATCGCCTTGTGAGCATTATAAACCGATGGACACCTAAGCGATGGGATGAATCAGCCCCAGCCAAGCCACCTGACAACCTGCTGTCAAATTTGTTCTGCTCTCCTCCAACCCGGCTGAGACAGATGGAGGACTATCAGGAGAGGAGTTTGTTTCATGTTGGTGTTTCATTTGGGGTTCTGTTTCAGGTGTTGGTCTCTTCTCCCAAGTAACAAGTGGCAGGACAAGAGGAAATGGCCTCAAGTGGAGCCACGGGAGGTTTATGTTGGATATTTGGAACAATTTCTTCACAAAAAAAGGTTGTCAACACTGGCACGGGCTTCCCAGGGCAGTGGCAGAATCACCATCCCTGAAGGGATTTAAAAGATGTGTAGGGATGGTGCTTAGGGATGTGGAATAGGGAATGGCTCTGTTGGCAGAGTGGTGGATGTGCCTTGGGAGGAGGACCTGAAAAAGAAATCATTGAATTGGTTGATACAGAATCACAGAATCATTAAGGTTGGAAAAAACCTCCTAAAATCATCAAGTCCAACTGTTAATCCAGCACTGCCAAGCCATCATTAAATGTGTCCCCAAGTGCCACCCTGTTGAACTTCTTACAATTGGCCTCAGCCCTTCGCTCTGGCCTGTCCAGACCCCTCCTGCCCATAGAGAGGCACCTGTGTCATGTTTGCCAGTCCTGTACACCTTCCTCTTGAAGAATAACCCTTCTATCAGGCTGGAATATTTCTTCAGAGCAGCAACCATTGAGTAAGGATGGGCAGCACCTTCAGCACCTGGGAATTCTCAGCTGAGGCCTCTGGCTACTGTTGCAACACCACTTTTGGGAAGGAGGGCAGGCAAAAACATGACTGTGGGTCTGCACACGCTGGGGAGCATCAAGACAAGGTGTGACATTAACTTTCCCTTCTTTGTTGGTGGACTCTTCAGTCATTGTTGCTCCAGCTGTGATTAATCCTGCAAACCTTTGGGGGACGTAACAGTTTTATGACTGTACTGCTAATGAAGGGGATTAATTAGTCCCTCCTCTCTCTCAGCTGCTTGGAGGGGGCAGCTGTCCTGGTGTGGTTTTGGCCACCACAGGGTGTGATTGTAAAAAGCCATTCAACCCTTGGGTTCATCAAGTTCAACCTCTGGGTTCAACCATGCCAGGTCTCCTTGCGGTGACCCAGCAAAGGGAGACCTCGACCCCCAGGAACAAGGCACAGTTGTCTCCTTGCTGGTGGCTTCAAGCCCATGGGGAGACACAGGATGCTTCCAGCTGGTACCCCAAGCTCCTTCTATCCCACTGGCTGATGGATTTGGGATGATCTGGGTACAGATCATAGAGTCATAGAATAGCTTGGGTTGGAAGGGAACGTTTAAGGTCATCTAGTCCATTCCCTCCTCTGGACCCCACCTCTGAACTCTGCCCAATCCAGCCTGGATTCACCCTTGATGTACCAGGAAGACCTGAAACAGATGCCCCGTTCCAGCAAGGTCTCCAAGATGAGATGGGATCAAGCTGGTCACTGCCAGAGACCCTTCCTCCTCCTTCCACTTCCATTTTCCACCTTGTGATCAGTTCACACTTGGGTTTTCTTTCCTTCTCCTGCTGTTTCCAAGACAAGCCCCTGAACCTTGGCAGAAGTTACCACAGTGAGTCCCCAGGTGTGGGTCCATCAAGTCCATATTCCCAACTCCACCTGCTCCACACGTTGCTCCTCAAGGCCAGCCAGGCTCACCTGATGTCCCTCTGCTCCTCTCCCTGCATCCATGTCATGGGAGCCCCAAGGCCAGGTCTGGAGCTGAACCCGTGCTCTGTGGGGCCAACAGAAATAATTCCATGAATGGGAATTTGCATTAAAACAGGTCTTTGTATGAAAATCTCCCCTCTCTGACCAGTAATTCCTAGGAAACTTGTAATGCAAATACTTTTTGAAGCACGGTGGCAGCGCCAACATCGGCGAGAAGATGCCAAAGGGCAAAAAGAGCAGCAGCAGCCTCTGGGAAAGCACCTGGTTTGAGCTTTTCTTCTGACACCAGCACGTGCTGGTGTCTCCACTTCGGAGCAGGGCTGGAACCTCCTGCTCTTTGTTCTGGGGAATTTGAACTTGTGCAAATCCTTTGCATTTCCACTTCTCTCTCCTGGTGGAGCAGTGCCCATCCTGAGCTCCTGGAGCACACAGACTTCATCGGAAAGAACATATTTTCCAAGCAAAGATGCTTAGGAAAATGAGATACTTGATGAAAAGCTATCCCTTTGCCTTCCCTCCCAATTATTTTTTAAGTACTATAGACACTAAATAAAGTATTTTTATTAAAATGTCAGCAGGCAAACAAAAAAAATCTGAGGAGATATTCCACAGCAAACCCAAAATCAACTCTGAAAAATGACTAAAGCAGAAGAGTTAACCCCCAGACTGTAATTTCTTTCCCAGGGAGACAGCAAAGCCTCCTGAGCTCTCAGTACAGAGGGACTCCTGCAAAGTCTGCCATTATTTGATTTTATTGTTTTCACTTCAGAGTAATAACAGCCCTTCTCTAAGACTGGGGACTGGATTTGTCCTTATAATATGACCTTTTTGTAGCCTACAAGTAGTGAGAAAAGGACAAACTGGCAGAAAATGGACAAGATCTCTGGCTTTCTACCGTGGGAAGTCAGGTTTTATCCACCCTCAGCTCTGAGCTGCTCCAGAGACAAGAGACGGTGATCTCCACTTATCCCTTGTGATCTGCTGCTTCCAGAGCTCCTGCTGGGAGCCCAGGCCATGTTCCCAATGTTTTATTTGCTTTTCTTGCAGTGGTTGAGCAATCCCTCCTCACTCTTTGGAGCAGGAGGAGCCCTTTCCCTTGTTATCCACCACAACAGCCACATGTTGTAGGTGTTTCCTGTAGGTGCCCACAGCTCTTCTTGTGAGTGGTCCATTCCAGCATCAGTCCCTCTCCTGAAATCACACCCATCCTGGTCAGAAACACAGTGTTTTTTCTCCAAAAGCAGAAGGAATCATGATATGCTGGAGCATACAAGTGTTGCTGTTTGGGTTGATCCACCCAAAGTCTTTCAAATCCTGCAGAACCCCAACCAGAACATCAAGTCTCCAGCAAGGAGTTTTATTTCTCATTCCCCTGATGGGATCTGATCTCTCCTCTGGTCAACTGCTCCCTCATTTCCACTAAGAGAAATACTGGGAGCTACTCACTGTCTGTTTTGAGAGGTGCAGAAGCAAAGGAAAATGTCCAAATACTGAAAAAGGAAGGATAAATTGCTTCCTTGGGTAAATCAGAGCAGGTCAGTGCAGGCTGGTCTACACAGAACCCACAGTGCTGAAGTGAGGAACTGATGTGAGCCTCCATCACTAGTGAGAAAAATTCATATTTCATTTTCAAACACATGGGATAAGACACATTTTCAAATGAAGCTACAAGGAAAGGGAATGAGTCAGATACAGGAAATTTCTTACAGCGTGTAGGAAGCACGAAGACCATCCCAAGCAAACCATCTGGGCCCGAAATGTCAGGCAAATCCTTCCTGAAGGAGCATATTGGTGGGTACATCAATCAGAGGAGTCCTTCTTCCAGCTTGCACACGAGTGAGCCAATTCCTCAATTACGGCTCCGTGTTCCACTGCACATTGACCTTAAGAGTCTAGTGCTTTATAGGAAGGAGTTTAATTCAATTAGCAAACCCACAGGGTTTTCAGCCAGGCTGCCACTGACCTGCTGATGTCAGGCATTTAAAGTAGCACAAAGGCACTGGAGTTCAAATGGACCATCTTCCCCGGCTTTCCATTCGCAGCCAAAAAAAAAAGGGATGCCAGTGACGCCAATAAAGTGGGATTTGTTTGAAGGAACATTCCAATGTTTGGGTTTGAAGTTTTAAAGGCAAGGAATACTGGTTGCTATGATAGAATCATAGAATATCCCATGTTGGAAGGGACTCGTACGGATCATCGAGTCCAGCTCCCGGCCCTGCCCAGGACAACCTCAAAAATCCCACCAGGGTGTGTAATTCTTCAGGCTTTCAAAGTATATTCGAGCAAGTGACATTCAAAAAACAAGGAGAAAGTAAAATCATGGAATCATAGAACCACAGAATGGGTTGGGTTGGCAGGGACCTTAGAAACCATCCAGTTCCAAACCCCTGCCACGGGCAGGGACACCTTTCACTATCCCAGGTTGCTCAGAGCTCCACCCAGCCTGGCCTTGAGCATCCCAAGAGTCTTGTATTTGGATTAAAAGACAAGGATTAAGAGATCAAACAGCCTTTTCTTTTCTTGACAACTCATTGGAGAAGCTGCTTTGCAGTGTGGCATTGTCCTCACATGGGTCAGTCACAGGGGGGTTGTTTTCTTTGGGGGACAAGGGTTTTGTACAGGACAAACCAAATGCTGGACAAGGCAATGCCCACAGGATTGCTCATGACCTTGATCATACCAGTGGTCCATTAGGGACACCTTCCACTAGCCCAGGTTGCTCCAAGCCCCATCCAACCTGGACTTGGACACTTCCAGGGATGGGGCTGCCACAGCTTCTCTGGGCAATCTGTGCCAGGGCCTCCCCGCCCTCCCAGCCAAGAATTCCTTCCCAATATCCATCTAACCCTGTCCTCTGGCAGTTTAAAACATCTCTTCCTTCACCTTCCCTGGGAGATGTAACACAGCCCTTCAGCTGCACCCTACAGATACAGCTCTGAGGTCACTCCAGACACTGACTACAAAAGCCCACAAAGAGGATGGTTACAGCACATCATGGCCACTACTTTGTCACTGAGGAGACCCAGGGCGTGGCACTGAGTGCAGTGGATTCCAGCATATCTTCTGGAAAGAGGGAGGGAGACCCCACACTGCTGGGGAAATACAAACAAGGTCACTTTAGCAACAAAACATCTGCACAAGGGGCACCATCTCTCTCCTCCAACCCATTAGAGGATGACTTGAGGGGGGAAGCAACGTTAATCCTGATCTGGAATGCCAAATTCCACCTCATTTTAGGCACAGATTTTTAAATGTCCCCAAGTCTGAGTGCAGGTGTATTTTTTTCTCGAGTTGAGGAAAGAACTACAGAATCATAGAATCATTAAAGTTGGAAGATCATCAAGTCCAGTCATCAACCCAGCACCAACACCATGCTCACCACTAAACCATGCCCTCAAGTGCCATATCCAGACATTTTTTGAAGACTTCCAGGCTTGGTAACTCCACCACTTCCCTGGACAGTCTGTTCCAGTGTTTTACAACCCTATCCATGAAGAAATTCTTCCTAGTATCTAATTTAAACCTCGCCTGATAGCAGGAGGTCAAACTGGAAGGTCAAAAACTTTTGAAACACCAGTGAAACCACAAACTCCATAAAACCAGGGGCTGTGTCCCACTTCTCCATCCAAGCTGCATCCTCAGCCAGAATTTGGCAGCACAGCTGCATTCAGGGTGTCTTTAATGGTGTGAGTGTGTGCACATCACATCTGTTGTACCTTCACCTTTGCACACCATCCCGTGGGCTGTGAACCGATGCTCTGTGCCCAGGGAGGTCTCTACTTTCAAGGCAGAGACCTCAGAAAGCACCCAGGAAATTCAGGGAGCAGCGGGAGCTGCCGAGGTGCACGTGAGCCGAACACCTCCAGGGACGGGCAGAAGGGGTTAAAAAACAGCAAAGCTTTAAAAACTGGAGGCTGGTTCCCAGTGCTTTGGCTCCCGGGATAGCAGGGATGCAGCGGAGGGAGCACGCCTGGAGAAGCCGGGGGTGGGGGGGAGGCAGGGGCACTGCCAGCTCTCATCCCTCTCCAGGGTATCTGAGAGCTGCAGGGAAAAGAAAAAAAAAAAAAAAAAAGGAGAAAAACCATCCAGTGACCTCACTGAAATTAGAAACTTAACAATGAACACGCTCCACATACAACTTGCCCGTCTCCGTCGTCATGGAGACGGCTACAAATCTGTGTCAGCTGCAATCCGCTCTCCAGCTCCTAAAATTTAAACGAAAAAGGAGGGAGGCGGGAAGAGGGAATTCCTCTGCACTGCCTGGCTTTGATGTGCATCACGTTTAAAGGCACAGGGGATTATCCGAGCCTGATGCCGGATAAAGCGGCGGCTGTGGAGCAGCTGATGTGTGCTGGCCACGTTTGCCTCCAGCAGAGCATCTCCCCAGCCTCCACAGGGGCTGTGTGCAAACATTTTGGTGCTGAGGATGAACCCAAAAACGTGGAATTCCCGGGAGGCTACAGAGCATCAGCATCACCCTGCAGGCAGCAAGCTGAGACGGCATCTCAGAGGGGATGGAAGGGCCAGCAGAGCTGGAAAGGAGTATCCAAGGGGTCCGTGGTGGTGCTCAGAGGGGAAACACTCCGATGGTCTCTTCATGACAAAAAGGGCAGAGTCAGAGAGGAATTCCTGCTGTTGGGATGGCAGGAGAGAAGAGGAAGCAGGAAGGAGAAGGATGGGACCAGAGACTTGTTTCTCCAGGACTTGGAGGTCACGGCTGAAATTTGGGGCATGAACAACACCCTCCAGGTTGGGCAGAGTGTTGGCTGGGTCTGCAGAGCAGCAAAAATAGAGATGTCTGTGCTGTTGGACAAGACACTTGGACCTGTGAGCTGGTTCACAAATGAGTAGTGGGGAAATACTGAACATGTGACCATACAGGAGGATCCTGGAAAATTGCCCTTTCAGCCAGGGAGGAGCAAAGCCAGGGGATAAAGGGTAGGTAAGGTTGGAAGGCACCACAGTGGGTCATCTGGTCCAGCCTCCCTGCTCAAGCAGGGCCATCCCAGAGCACATGGCACAGGATTGTGTCCTGACAGTTCTGGAATATCTCCAGTGAGGGGACTCCACACCCTCTCAGGACAATCTGTTCCAGTGGTGATCACTGCCACAGTAAAGAAGTCCTTCCTCAAGAGAATCAAGAACAGACACTCCCCAGACCTTCCTGGAGAAATTCTCCCCCATCTTGGCAAAACACAACCGACCAACCAAGACCCTCACCCACTCAACTCCCGCCTCTGACAATTACCAGGATTTGGGTAATTTTTACCTCTCCTACATTTCCTTTTCTTTCTTATTTGGGCTATTTTTGGTTGTTTAGGCTCATTTTTGCTACTATTCAACTCAATCCTATTTCTGCTGCTACGCAGAGTTGAAGGCAAGGTATCATATGGAACTAAAGGGCTGGAGGAAACTCCAGCACAGGGAGAGATGACAGGACTCTGAAACTCTTAAGCAATGAAGAAATCATGGAATCATAAAAGACTACACCACCAAGGCTAAATTACACAATATCATCCTCAAACCACAGATGATCTGCCAAGTTACAAAGCAAGGGAGAGCTAGGGCTGTTCTCAGCCTTACATGTTTGGAGAATCCTTGGGGAGATGCTGTAGGGTTGCCCATTAAGGTCACTAAGGAACACTGGAGGTGTCCATACAGAGACATAAAGGAGACATGGACTATTCTGACCAGTTCCTGTCATTTCAAGGGCAAAACTCATTGAATCATCCCCAGGTGACCAGTGCAGAACCACAGAAAAGCATCCCAGAACGGGTTGGGTTGGAAGGGACCTTAAAGACCATCCAGTTCCAACCCACTGCCATGGGCAGGGACACCTTCCACTATCCCAGGTTGATCCAAGCCCTGTCCAACCTGGCCTGGAACACTTCCAGGGATGGGGCAGCCACAGCTCCTCTGGGCAACCTGGGCCAGGCCCTCACCACCCTCACAGCCAAGAATTCCTTCCCAAATCCCATCTAACCCTGCCCTCTGGCAGTGGGAAGCCATTCCCCCTTGTCCTATCCCTCCAGGCCTTGTCCTAGGTCCCTCTCCAGCTCTCCTGGAGCCCCTTTAGGCACTGGAAGGCCACAATAAGGTCACACCAGAGCCTTCACAAGCCATGTGCAGGTTGAAGCCATGAGGATGGAGAAGGCAAGCTCAGTTCTCATCAATCTTTGTATGACTGGAGGGACATTTTGGCCACAAATTCAGGAAAACAGAGCAAAAGAAACCTAATTTTCTCCTGCAATCATTCCCTGCTCCACTGTGTTCCCATTACAGGGGTTTTTGGATGGATAGGGTTGAGAGGTGAGAAGTTATCCAAGAGGGGAAGACCCTTGGAAAACTGTTACTTGGGTACAGATGCAAAACAGAAACACACCTCCCAGTGACTGTGGTAACAGAATGACCCTCCTAATTCAGGAATGAGTTCCGTGGAATAAGTTATTTCCATGGAATTCCAGAGGTGGAATTACCTTGCTCACTGCAATGCACTGTCAGACACCCTACCACTCGATTAAGATCTAAAATGTGCATGGAGGATTTATTGAAATGGTCTCATTTGCTGCAATGTAATTAATTAGACACATTCCCAGCCAGGTACAGTTTTAATGCCATCCATCTGATCAGGCTCCAAAAAAAAGCAGAGAAACAAAAAGGAAGGAAAAAAGGACAAGTTTAAAATGAGTTAAATCAGGAAATGAAATGCATGAGTGTAACTCCTCCTTCCAGAGCATGGAGGTTCTGCTTTTCCTTTCTAAGGAAAATCCTTCAGAAGGCATTTTTGCTGAATCCTGGATTTCCCCCATCAGTGGAGTGTAGTTGAAACCAGAACTTGGAGTGGAAGGAGGGAATTAACAGCAGCCTGTTGAACAGTGATCCATCAACACCCCACCCTGACTAATTAGCAGGGCTCTCCTCGTTATGTGCACTGCACTAACTCCCCAATTAATTCCTTCATATTTGCAAAGGCATTGAAAGAGGCAAAGCATTAAATATAGATGCTAAATAAAAGGGAATAAATAGCAAGCAACACTTGGCTCTCCAGGCTTCCAGGCCCCGTCAGCAGGGACATTCACTCCCTGCCCGGAGCAGACTCTTAACTAAGGCCTGTAAGTGCATTATTAATTTTTCAGCAGCATCCACCAGACATAATGAAGACACAGTTACTCTGTGCACGAGGACTCTGCCCAGAAGAGTTTTAAAATCTCCACCCTGGTGGCTGGCAGGGTCACTGCTGACCTGCATCCCAGCCATCGGATGGTCCAGGCACAGAGCAGTGTCCCCTGTGCAGCCATGAGTGCTCCTGATGCCCATTTTGTGTTCCCAAACTGGCTCCCTCTGCCAGGACACCTTCCAGTATCCCAGGTTGCTCCAAGCCCCGTTCAACCTGGCCTTGGAGACTTCCAGGGACGGGGCTGCCACAGCTTCCCTGGGAAACCTGTGCCAGGGCTTCACCACCCTCAAATGCAGGATGGATCTCCACACATCCTGGATGGTATCCAAGATCCCAGTTGCAGCCAGGCACCGGTGACCAGTAGGGCCCTACAGAGCTACTCTTCCTTGATGAAGGCTCTTTGCAAACCC
>NW_016690359.1:1504347-1530004 GCF_001604755.1 Lepidothrix coronata
TTCCCTCACAGCACCTCCTTGTACTTTGTCGAGCTTGTGCCTTTATTACCCTCCCGCAGAAATTCTTGTATGGGAGGTTTAAAACGTGATGAGTTTCTTCGTTTGGGGCCACAACCCCATTGCAACCAGCAACCAGAAAATTCCACATCTTATTAGAATTTTCTCTTTGATTAAGCTCATCCCTTCCTTGCCAACCTGCCCCTAAGGCTCCAGAGAACCACAGAATGGTTTGGGTTGGGAGGGACCTTAAAGATCATCTTGTTCCAATCCCCTGCCATGGGCAGGGACACTTTCCACTATCCCAGGTTGCTCCAAGCCCCGTCCAACCTGGCCTTGGACACTTCTAGGAATGGGGCTCTAGCTCTCCTCTCAAGTAGAGCTTGCAAACCTCTGAATGATACTCTGGACTCTGCATACTCCCCTTTTCAACACCACACCACCGTGACACAGGATTTGGGAGTCTGGCAAGGCAGATTATGCAATTAACTTCCTAAACTCGGGTGTCAACACCACAAGGAGCTTTCTCGTGCCTTCATCTCTCCTCCATGACATCATTTTGCCTTTCAAGGGCGAAAAGCAAACAAAAGAGGCTTTTTGAGCCATTCCAGCACCTGGCTGTCCTTGCTTTGTTTCCCAAGCCTGTGTGACAGGACAGCTCCCAGCAGAGAGAGAACAGCAGCCGGTACAAAGTCAGTACTTCAAGAGCTTTTGGACATCCACCCTCAAGTGCTGCGGAGGTTGGGGGACGGTGACGGGCCGTGGGAACCTGCAGGAATTGTTGTTCCCATTTTGAGACCAGCTGTGAAGTAGGACATGAGAGCAGGAAGGTCGGTGGGTGGAAGTGGAGTGGGACACCTGGCTCAAGATGGGATGGGAAACTTCCTGCAAATCACTTTCCCTCCGATAAAGGTGTTTAAAGGTGCTAAAGGTTCACCAGTAGAAGCATCACCTAACGAAGTTCCTTCTAAGATTGTGCTCAACTGAAAGCAGGGGTGTGGGGTTTGAGTAAAGCAAGGTTACAGGTTCTCCAGGCTGCAGGGCAGTGGCTGCCCAATATCCACCTCCGTGCTTTGCAATTCCACAAGCAGTGAAATGCAGAAGGGTTGGAAGGAATGGGTGGCACAGAACACAGCCAGGGTCAACAGATATGAATTCTTCAATGAAGACTGGCAGTAATCTAAAATGAGGAAGTGACACCGAGTAGGGGCACAAGCTTCAGGGATCACATCCATTTGAAATAAATCATTTAAGAGAAGGGCAACATATCCCTCCAACAGGGAATACTTGATTTTAGATTCATCATTGAATGATAAAATGGTTCAGGTTGGAAGGAACCCTAAAGACCATCCAGTTCCACCCCATGCCATGGGCAGGGACACCTTCCACTAGCCCAGGTTGCTCCAAGCCCCGTCCAACCTGGCCTTGGACTTCCAGGGATCCAGGGGCAGCCACAGCTTCTCTGGGCAACTTGCGCCAGGACCTCACCGCCCTCACAGCCAACAATTCCTTCCCAATATCCCATCTGACCCTGCCCTCTGGCAGTGGGAAGTCATTCCCCCTTGCCATGTCCCTCCAGGCCTTTGTCTAAAGTCCCTCTCCAGCTTTCTTGGAGCCCCTTTAGGCATTGGAAGGGGCTCCAAGGTCTCCCTAGATCCTTCTCTTCTCCAGGTGAATACCTCCAGCTCTTCCAGCCTGTCTCCATAGGGGAGATCTGTCCAACACCAGGACACTGGAGATGAGCAGCTCTGGGGGTGGATGAAACCACACATGAGGCTGCAGAATCACACAACATCTCCTGTGTTACATGACCCTGAACACAGATAAACCACCAAGTCACACTTAAAAGGCCCCGATAGTCTTTCCCCTCCTACCTCCCAAACCCTGTAGACACAGTTATTTAGCACTGCTATAAAAATAACCCCCAGACTGCCCTGCTGTGCCAGACAGAGCGCAAACATCTGAGGCAACAGATCTTGTCCCCAGAGCAGGAGGTTAGTGGGTAGCTGAATGTTAGATCCATCTGTCCCAGGACCCAGGGAAGTATTTTATCCTCTGTCAGTGCTGATTCTCCCAGAAACATGGAAAAAGCTATTCCTGCCCACAAACCAATCGGGCAGGAACTTCTACCTCAGGAAAGTGTAATGCCCAGCCTGCCTTTCTGTACTCAGATGTGAATAATCCCACTCTGTATTCGAGCAACATGAGTGACACTGTTAAGTGGGAAATTAATATTAAATAAAAATGCAAAGCAGCCCTTTTAGCGGAAATAATTCCCGGTGTAAAAGGAGAGCGGAGGCTGTGCCGTCACTCAGCTGTCTCCACACTCATGGCTCCTTTTGAATTCAGTGTTGCTACAAAAACACACTCCCACTTGGGATTTGCTTCCCCCCACATCTCTCCCTCACTGTGAGGCTCGCTGGTGGTTCCCAAAACCCCGGAGAGGCTGCACAGGTAACGGGTTGTGCGTGGTTTTCATGGGATACTGCTCTGCCACCTAAATCCATCGTGGAATCGTAGAATGGCCTGGGTTGGGAGGGACCTTAAAGCTCATCTCGTTCCAACCCCCTGCCATGGGCAGGGACACCTTCCACTATCCCAGGTTGCTCAGAGCTCCATCCAACCTGGCCTTGAACAATTCCAGGGATGGGGCAGCCACAGCTTCTCTGGGCATGGATGATGCTTTGTGGATGGGGCTTCACCAAAGCCAGCTGATGTAATTCCCAGGCATGGTCACAGCCCACCAAAACACACCTATCCATGTCCAAGCCCCCTCTGCAGGCTTCCACTGCAACTCATGGAGAAATCTCCAGGCATCCAGAGGAGGCTGCAGTGGTTCCTTTCCCTGGAGCAGCTTCCTCCGTGTAGGCGTGGGAGGAGATGAACACAATCCCAGCCTGGCTGAGAGCCTCTCCTATCCTCACTCGACCTCTAAATTCACACACAGCTCCTGCTCTGGGAGGTTTCCTCAGCTGATCCTCCCCTCTCCAGCCTGGCTGCTCCCTGCCCTGGAGGGGCCTCCTTTGGGACCGTGGTTCACAGCAGGACAAAGGCCTGGATGCCGTGCTGGTGCTGAGGGCAGCTGGGGTTCCATCATACACCAGGGCATTTCCTCACTGGAAACAAGTATTTTGGTGCAAGACAGAGATGGGAGGAAACACCTGAGCACAGCAGTTCCTCCTGCAGCAAAAGCAATGGGCTCAGCAAAGGTGGGAGTGAGTTGGTGCTGGATTCCCACAGGGTTTCCCTGAGTGATGGGTCTCAAATTGCATTAGTGAGTGATCTTGTCCCTGGAGGCCTCAGAATCAGGAAATCCTGGGAGTGAAGGGACCACAGGGACCAAAATCCACCTGGCAGCTCAGTGACAGCTACATTTGCTCTGGCATTGGCTCTGGGGCACAGTCTGTGATCTCTGGCAAACTCCGCTGGAGACCAATAAATCCTAACATAATCCAGCATCTAATCCAACATTGCTGGGGTGGAGAAAAGGAGGTTCAAGGGGGACCTTCTCACTCCCTGCAACTCCCTGACAGGAGAGTGGAGCCGGGGGGGGTTGGGCTCTGATCCCAGGGAACAAGGGACAGGACAACAGGAAACGGCCTCAGGTGGCATCAGGGGAGGTTTAGATTGGATATTAGGAAAAAAAATTCTTCAAGGAAGGGTGGTCAGGCAATGGAACAGGCTGCCCAGGGCAGTGGTGGAGTCCCCATCCCTGGAGGGATTTAAAAGCTGTGTGGATGTGGCACTTGGGGATATGGGTTAGTGGTGGCCTTGGCAGTGCTGGGAAATGGTTGGACTTGATGATCTTAGAGGGCTTTTCCAATCTTAAGGATTCTGTGATCCTATAAGGGAATCAGGGATGTTTCCAAGCTTTGGAGCTGCTCCTGCTCTCCTCCAGGAAGCTGAGCATCCCAGCTGAGCACAGAGAGGAGCCCGGGTTCCACAGCCTGTCCTGCTCCCTGGCAGACAAGGAGTGGTGGAGGTTCAGCAGGGGCAGCACAGCTGGGTTTGCTGTTCCATCTGCAGAGCTGTCAGGCCTCTTCTCCTGGCAGCCAGAGACCAGTCCCAAGTCCCACATGCTCTCATGTCTTAATCTGCTTGACTGGAGCTGTGGAACTGTGAATGGAAGTGGCTGCATGAGATGACACCGGGGAATTTTCCCTTCCGCCACCCCGGTCGGTCCTGTTGGTTCTCTGAGATGCCAGAAACCTTTGGGAATTTCAGACCAGGAATAGGTGTTTATTTATTTATGAGAAAAGGCAGCACATGGAAAAGCAAGCAGTGGGAAACAGCTGCCTAGACCGGCCTCTAGAGGTTTCCAAGCTGTGCCCTGAATCCCAAGAGGTGCTTCAATCAGGGCCAAACATCTCCCCAAGCTGCTCTACACCGTCTTAGGCAATGAGAGGTGGACTCCGAGGACGGTATGTTTGGGATCTCTGAACACCAGGAAAACCCCAGCTACCACCACAGCTAAGTAACCACCATGAAAATTCTTTGTCAAGCTGGATCCCAGTGTTGGTGGCTTCCCATGGTTCAGGTGAGTTCACACACCATCAGAAGGCACCACGGGTCCGGAGGCTACGTCAAAGCCCAGAGGGATTTTAGGGAGAGGAGCCTGCTTGTTTTGAGGGGAGAGAAATCTTCCTGCCCACACACAAAGAAACAGAGCTGCAGAGAGCTTTGAACGCTGCTAAACATCCCTCCTGGGAATTTCTCCCCAGGTTTTGAGTTTTTCCTTTTGAAAATAAAAAGCGGGTTTTTGTGGCCACGGAATCACATGATGGGACTGTTCCCACATCAAAAGGTTTCAAAACTCACTTAAAATAACCAAGATTCATTTAATAATCACATTTGCAGTTTGCAAAGCAACTTACTTATCATAGAATGATAGAATGGTTTGGGCTGGAAGTGACGTCAAAGATCATCCAGCTCCAACCCCCTGCCATGGGCAGGGACACCTCCCACTAGCCCAGGTTGCTCCAAGCCCCGTCCAACCTGGCCTTGGACACTTCCAGGGATGGGGCAGCCACAGCTTCTCTGGGCAACCTGTGCCAGGGACTCACCACCCTCACAAGGAAGAATTCCTTCCCAATATCTAGTTTAAATAATTTCATACAGCACATCCAGCCTGAACCCCGGTGTCTACACATGCTTCTATAAATGCTGTTTCTCCTGCAGGGTCTGGTCCATGCTGGATTCCTGCTGTAGAAACCATTTGGGCAGCTCCAAATGTCACAGGTGCTTACAAAGGGAATGACAGCACCTTGAAAGCATCTGAGTAACCATGAGAGTCGTTCAGTTCAGAGGAGAGGTTGGTATCTGGGCTGCAGACAGAGAAAAATTATTTCAAGAGCATGGTTCAAACCACTGCTGTTTAAATAACCCTTCTGCTGCTCACAGAGAGACTGTGAAGTCAGGGGACGACAGTGATGGGTCATTTGGGCTCCTTTGCTCCTGCTTTCCAACCTCTCATAAAGAAAAGCAGCTCAGGGAGATGCTCAGAGGGAGCACAGCCTGACTGGTGCTCCTGATCCAGAAATACGCTGTTGTAAATCCCAGATACGATTCCTTGTTGGAGCAACCTGGGATAGTGGAAGGTGTCCCTGCCCATGGTGGGGGTTGGAATAGATGGTCAGTAAGGTCCCTTCTAACCCAAATCATTCTGTGATTCTGTGAATCAAAGCTTAGGTCTTACACCAAATGTGCAATAACCTCTAAGCGATGCTCAACCCTCCCCTCCTATCCATCCCTCTATTTCTCTTCCCAGTCCTTAGCAGGAAGAACCACCTTGACTCTGCAAACAGAATCATAGAATCACAGAATGGTTTGGGTTGGAAGGGACCTTAAAAACCACCTCATTCCACCCCCTGCCATGGGCAGAGACACCTTCCACTAGACCAGGTTGCTCCAAGCCCCGTCCAACCTGGCCTTGGACACTTCCAGGGATGGGGCAGCCACAGCTTCTCTGGGCAACCTGTGCCAGGTGGATGCACACCCTGGCCTCCATAAAGCATCACCTCTGTCTCATTAGTTCTAGCTGTTATTTTAATTGGCCAAACCTGTGTCCTTGTGATACCTTTATGTGATTGCACTCGTTCCCCCAGTGCCAGACTGAGCCTGGTTTAACAGGTCCAGCGCTGAATTTATGAGCAGCTTTAGCACCACACAGCCCTTTTCATTACTGTCTGAAGGTATTTCCTCTTGATCCAAAACATCCCATGGCTAGAATGATGCTGAGAAGGGAGAGGAGGGAGAACTTCTGAGTTTTAAGCACAGGCAGGTTAAAATATCCAAATACTGAGCTCACTGCACACCTGCCCTGTCCTGGAGCTCTCTGCCTCTGCTGGAAGCAGCCAGCAGGAATACTGGAGACTCCCAGACACAAACTTGGAGCAAGAACTCTTATCTGCCTTCATCTTTGCAAATCAGAGCCTGAATTGAAGTGGACTGAGCTGCCTGGTGCTGTTGAACAGCAATATAAGTGTGTGCAGCAAATGGTTGGGTCCTCAGGGCAGGGGAACCTTCCTGGTGTGGAGACAGGGACTGAGGGGCTTGGAGGGAGCTTGAGAGGGAGTGTTGAGGGCCCACACAGGGGAAAACAAGGTTTAAAGGTCAATAGCTTGGTCAACTCATCACTTCACATTTGTATAACAGGAGAGGAAAAGGAATCTCCATGATGGATCCTCCATTTCCTAATGAGGGGCACTGGAAGGGCCATTCCGATCTCTGCTCTCTGTGACCAGGGACAGGACCTGAGGGAACGGCTGGAGCTGTGCCAGGGGAGGGTTAGGTTGGATTTCAGGAAAAGGTTCTTCCCCCAGAGGATGGTTGGGCACTGAACAGGCTCCCCAGGGCAGTGGGCACGGCCCCAAGGCTGCCAGAGCTCCAGGAGTGTTTGGACAACACTCTCAGGGACAGGGTGGGATTGTTGGGGCATCTGTGCAGGGCCAGGAGCTGAACTGGATGGTCCTTGTGGGTCCCTTCCAACTCAGGATACTCCATGATTCTGCAAATTACAGGGAGCTAGGACCTGTCCCTGAAAGGGCTGGAGACACAGCCTTTGTTACCTGCTGATGCCTAAGGAGGCTTCAGCACCTTTCTGGAGAGCACCAGTAATTCCTGAGAGCCCCTTCCAGTGCCTAAAAGGGTACCAAGAGAGCTGGAGAGGGACTGGGGACAAGGGCCTGGAGGGACAGGACAAGTGTGAATGGCTTCCCACTGCCAGAGGGCAGGGTTAGATGGGATATTGGGAAGGAATTGTTGGCTGTGAGGATGGGGAGGCCCTGGCACAGGTTGCCCAGAGAAGCTGTGGCTGCCCCTGGATCCCTGGAAGTGTCCAAGGCCAGGCTGGACAGGGCTTGGAGCAACCTGGGATAGTGGAAGGTGTCCCTGTCCATGGCACGGGGTGGAACAAGATGAGCTTTAAGGTCCCTTCCAACCCAAACCACTCCATGATTCTCTAACAGCATCCCAAGTTTTGAGAGCACTACAACCTTGTCATCTTCCACAACTAAAGCAACACCTCAGCCAGAGTCTATTTAGAGCATATTATTCCGTTTCAATACTTTCCAATATTATTTCTTTTTCTTTTTAATTGCAACTCCACCTTTGGGATTAGTGATTTTATTTTATGATGGGATATTAAGAAGAGGCAGCCAGACCTTTCTTTTTTTTTGGTCCAAGCCTGTATTCAGAAGGAATAGATTAAATCATTAAATACACACAAGCACAGGAAACACAGGAAACTCTCAGCCATTATCCTGTGAAGACAATGCCAATGCAAACACTGTAATAAAATATTCTTCACTGAAATCAACACTAATTTTCCAAGGCAATCAAATCCATCCCTGTGATCCCTCCTCCCAGGGAAAACAGCCAGCACGGCTAAATCCAGATCTATGTGGCTCCATGCTTAAATTTGGCTCAGACATGCTGCAAATCAATGACTCCAGAAAGGTTTTCTAAGGAAAAATTCCCGACGGGCAACGTTTGCTACAGCCCCCGGCACTTCTCCTGACACAGCAGCAAAGCCTACGGAACTGCATCGATCCAGGGCTCCAGGAAGGCTGAAGAGTCAAGTTACAGACTCGTTGAGGCCACCTTGAGCAGTGTTTGGAGATGGCTGTGTGTGCCCAAGGGGAGCTCAGCCATGAGGAACACCCCCAAAGGATGATGATCCACCAGCAGCCCAGAAACACCATCGAGTATTTCCCAACCTCTTTCCTGGTCAACCCACAGAGGGGATTAAGGATGTGATGCTACAAAGGGATAAAGCAGGTGATCAGTAACCTGGCCAACACTGGGAGGAGAGGACATGTGACATTTGGGGTTGGAAGGGACATTAAAGACCATCCAGTTCCAGCCCCCTGCAGTGACATCTTAAACTAGACCAGGTTGCTCAGAGCCCCATCCATCCAGATCTTGAATGTTTCCAGGGATTAGGCACCTACCACCTCTCTGGGCAACCAGAACTGCCCTTCCCCATCTGCCTGAAGTTTGTGGATTGCCCATGCCAAGGGCTGTGCTCATTTCTCACATAACCCCCGCTCTTGTTTCCAAAAAACCGTTGGTACCTCTCTGATGTCCCTTAATTCTTACATGGTAAGACACTGAATAAATGTCACCCCAGGGTATTTTAAGGTGGGTGCAAACCCTTCATGATTTCTTCGAGGATCTTGTAGCACCATGTCCTCAAGCCCAACAGTTCTAAAGCCACGGCAAAATAATAACAGAATCACAGAATCATTTAGGTTGGAAAAGACCTTTAAGATTACCAAGCCCAACTGCCAACCCAACACTGCCAAGGCCACCACTAACACAGGTCCCCAAGTGCCACATCCACATGGCTTTTAAATTCCACCAGGGATGGGGACTCCATCACTGCCCTGGGCAGTTGTGCCAGGGCTGGACAACCCTTTTGGGGAAGAAATTGTTCCCAATATCTAATCTGAAACCCCTCTGGGGATCTTAAGGCCATTTCCTCTTGTCCTGTCCCTTGTTTCCTGAGAGAACAGACCGACTTGGCTCCACCCTCCTCTCAGAGAGCTGCAGAGAGCCAGGAATTCCCCCTGAGCCTCTTTTCCTCCAGGCTGAGTCCCCCCCCAGCTCCCTCAGCTGCTCCTGGTGCTCCAGACCCTTTCTCTGTCCAGCACATCCAATTTTTTTACATCCAGACCCCCCAGGTCCTACAGAGCAGCGAGGGGTGACGGTCTCGTGGCCGTGCAGCAACATCAAGCTCAGAAACAGCCAAGCACTTCCATGACAGAGGCTGAATCACTTCTCTTTTTCATATCCATGGCACAGGATCAATTAACCTTTGCCTTGGCTTCTCCAGGGAATCACTTAAGAGGGGTAACAGTTAAACTACTTCATAGGAAGTGGTTTTAAAAATGCCCTGCTCTGCATAAGACGAGTTTGCCACAGAGAAGGGGAGGAAAAAATCAAGCATGTTCAGCATCTTATACATTAATCCTAGGCCTAGAGCCAGGATAATTACTGCCAGAAGGAATAAAAGTAACATAAATATAGGTTAACACACAAAGGGTCCCGTTTGCGAGGTTTTAACACATCACCAGCTCGCAGGCAGATTTGGAAATTTAATTATAGAAAGATTATAAAAGCAGGTGATACCCAAGGGGTCGTAAAAAGAATTTTACTACAGTGATGAGAAGAAAACAAAATAATAAAAGAAAAAAAAATTAAATAATCCAAACGTTTTAAATGAAGCGGGGCATCCGACGGATCTCCCGAAGCCCTTCCGCAGGATCCGGCCCAGACGGCTGCGCACGCAGCGTCCGCCACAACCTCCCAGGAACGCCATTCCAAGGGAGAGGAGATAAGTCACTCTGACAGCCTTGTGACCTTCCAGCACTCATTTGCTTAAAAACGTCTTGGTTTTTTTATAGGAGGTGCTCCTTGGTCTGGTTAAAGCCTTTTTAGGATGGAGGAGGAGGATTCCAAACCCGTCTTTGTTGCGCCGGTGATGTGAAATCCCTAAAAATGCTGCCTCCCATCAGGATTAATGGCACTTTCCTGCCAAGAACAGCTTTGGGGGAGGAGGATGGTTCCCTGCCCATGGCAGGGGGTTGCAATGAGATGATCTTTAAGGCCCTTTCCAACCCAGGCCATTCTGTGATCCTGTGATTAAATGTCATTGGGGTGGATTTGGGCTCTGAGTGAGCTGTTGCCAGTGAAGGAATAGCACAGGCTGTCCAAGAGATTCAGCATGGAAAAACAAGGATATTCTCCCCCATCCAGGCTACAAGAGTGTTTAAAAGTCTCTGTTTTCTGTGAATGCTGCATTCTTTTCTTTAAGTAAAATGAAATACTACTACAAGGTGTGTATGAAATGAAGGAACAGGGAGAGAGGAGGATTCATTTTTGGGATCTCTTGGGCTTTCCATTAAAATACAGACACCCCTAGAAACTGGAAATTTTAATTCTTGACCTATAAAACACATTTTTGGTGTATAAACTGTATTTCTGACCTATCCAATACTTTCTACTCCAGAAGGCGGTTCCTGAAGGGTCCCTGGGAGTGATGTGGGTGCAAATCCAACACAGCCCTGACCAAGCTTTTATCAGTCCAGCAAAACAGTCTGTCATTTCTAAATGCATCGTTTGGGGACTTAAAATAGCTCATGGGCTGAACTGCTCCGCTGCTCTGTTACCCTGATCCCTGGTGTGTGTGAGGAGAAAATGTTTGGAATGCTGAATGCCCGTAAAAAAGCACTTCAAAGGATCACAGACAAGGATTTTTTTCAGCTTTGAAAATACACATTTATTAAAAAGAAAACTTATGGGTTTACAAACATCATAAATAAAATGCAGTGCATTAAAAAAACCCTCAGGATTGATGATTAAACCTCTGGAAAACAGTAACAGGAGCCTCCTCTTTGCCTTGCTCAGCATTAGTTCCGCGCATGTGGCTCTTGTAATCCTGTTTCACACCAGTTGTTTCCATCCAAGGTGGACACTACAAACCTTTTCCGTAGGTAAATATGTTCTACAGCTTGAAAACCTACACACAAAACACCCAGAGCTGTTTGCAAGAGGGTGGTTTAAATATCTATCTATATATATCTTGACTGAGCGCGTAGTGAGAATCTAAGATAGCACAGGGATAACGATCCATATGCCTTTGGAAGCCATATCCCACAAAGCAGGGACATTATGTACGTGGCACGGGGATGAAATGAGAGGCAGTAATGGAAATGCAAATTGAATCTCAGTATCAAGTGAGCAGCACTAAATCAGAGGCTGCACCACACGGCCGCAGCGCAGACGGAGCCGTAAGAAGCCGAGTCCCCCGAGACGTGTAAAACTGGATTAGACATGAACTTCAAACCCAGCGTGATGTGGAATAATCCTATGCTGGCAGAAAGGGATCAAAGCTAATTTCTCTAACTTGCTTAATCTTCTGCAGAGATGTCTGAACTCGGGAGACACACCAGGCTGGGAGTTAAAGCCTCGCTCTTTTAGAGGGTTCAGCAGCGGCTCAGTGAGAACAGAGCAGGTTAAATATCCCAGAGAGCGGAGTTACTTCTGACAAGCTCTTATGGAATCACAGAGTCACAGGATGGTTTGGGTTGGAAGGAACCAAAAAGATCATTCAGTTCCACACCCTGCCATGGGCAGGGACACCTCCCCACTAGCCCAGGTTGCTCCAACCTGGCTTTGAACACTTCCAGGGATGGGGCAGCCACAGCTTCTTTGGGCATCCTGTGCCAGGGCCTCACCACCCTCACAGGGAAGGCTTTCTTCTTAAAATCTCATCTAAATCTCCCCTCCTTCAGTTTAAAGCCATTCCCCCTTGTGCTATCACTGACTGCCCTTGTCAAAAGTCCCAGTTTCTTTTGTGGAACCTTCTCTGCTAAAAGAAGCCTCATTTGGTCCATGAGGATATCACAGTTTCCATCCCACTCCTGAGATCAAGCTTGGCCAAACCCTCCCACTTCCCTTTGCTGTTTTCTGTGGCAGCTCCTCCAGATCTTTTCCTGCCTGGGATGGTTTAATTTGCTCTGTGAACATTTATTTGTATGTGATTGGATATTGGGAGGAAAACCTTCCCTGTGAGGGTGGAGAGGCCCTGGCACAGGTTGCCCAGAGAAGCTGTGGCTGCCCCATCCCTGGAAGTGTCCAAGGCCAGGTTGGACAGGGCTTGGGGCAACCTGGGATAGTGGGAAGGTGTCCCTGCCCATGGCAGGGAGTGGAATGGGATGAGTTTTAAGTCTCTTCCAACCCAAACCATTACACGATTCTCTCACCTGGATCAGCTCTGCTGACTTATAATTACAGCAACTTAAAATAACCCAAGCAAACAACAACAAAAAAAGAATCCACTCCTTCCCGACATTTAATGAAACACATTGATCCAAGCACTGGAACATCTCACCACCCATAAAAACCTTTCAGACCTAAAAAAAAAAAAGAAGAAAAGAAAAAAAATGAATAAATAGTAATGCTCAAATATTAACTAAACCATTTTCTATCAATTAAAGCTTAAATGGTGAAATAAAAATTGAAATAATGCTTTAGACCAACAGGAACTGAACCACTTGACAAAAATCTGCTTCTAAGTACAACAGGTGTATTTTTCCACGTGGTGTCCTCTCACATTCCTATTTATTAGTGGAAAAAATTCAGCAGAACTGGAGGAACAGAGTATTTGCTTGACAAAATTAAAAATTCTACGACTACTGGTCACAGGGCTCAGATCCAGGACAAGGTGTTGCATTTGAGCAACCTGGTCTAGTAGAAGGTGTCCCTGCCCATGGCAGGGGGTTGGAACAAGATGAGCTTTAAGCTCCTTTCCAACCTAAAACATTCTGGGATTCTATGGAATCAGCAAGCCAGCTTCCCTGCTCCATGGCCAAGGCCATCCTGTGCAGCAGGGAAGTTCTGCAGCTCTCAGTGGGATATTGTAGCTTATCACCCAGGGAACAAAATACCAGAGGCACCAGAGGATGTTCCAGGATCCCTGATGGGGTGGGGGAGCTCATCCCACCAAAGGTCTGCTGTCTGAGGTGGGTATCCAGTCAAAGCTGGAATCAAAAGAAGGATTTCTAGGAGAGGACACACTGAGTGTTGCCAACTGAGAGGGAGCCAAGACAAGTAGCTCTGACTGGACACCTCCCTTAGAATCACTGAATCCTTTAAGTTGGAAAAAACCTCGGAGATCATCAAGTCCAACTGTCCCAGCACTGCCAAGGCCACCACTAAACCAAGTGCCACATCTTTTGAACACTTCCAGGGACGGTGGCTCCAGCCTGTTCTAATGTCTGAGCACCTTTTCAGCGAAGAGACTGATAAATGAAGTCAGCTGGAATAAAAAAAATCCCAGCAGGGTAAATTAACCATTCCAAAGGCTTTAAAAAAAATGTTGTACAAGTGGGTGCCAACAGCTTGGTAACTCCACCTTATACTGGGACAGGAATTGGGATATCTAGCTTGGGATGAGACATCCTTCCACACTCAGTGCACCATTTGTGCTGCTAAAAGGATGCTGCTAACTGAGAAACCCAGTACTCCAGGAGAGATAGCCTGCTTTGAGGTGTAAATCAACTCATCTAAAAACGATCCTGCTGGATAAAAAGCACAAAAAATTAAGTACAAGGAGGCTCAATCACCTCAAATAACGATCAGCCATAAGTGGACACTTTACACCACAGACATGACTCTGCTCTGTTAAATATTAATTTAAATGGACACATTTAAAAAGACATGTACTTAAAATATGGATAAGCACTTTTGGTTAGAACAGAGCAACTCCTGTCAGTGAGTAAGAAAGGAACAGCTCAGAGAGCAGAATGAGGAATTTCATGCAAGAGCAATCCAGGGATGAGAAAAATGTATGGTACATATGCACATATGTGTTTGTGCATTCAGTGCAGCTCTTCTAAATTAACTCCTTTCTTTAAAATCCTGAATTGAAAGCTCAGTAATGTGATATATTGCTGTCCTCCAGAACTGTAAGATTATTCAGCTTTAAAAGATTACTCTTGTGTGGAGTAACACTCTGCTAAAACACACACTCGAGCTGGAACGAGCACGGATTTGGCTGCGACTCGGAGCAGGCAGCGTTAGAGGCACGAGTCTGGCACTTCAAAATGTGAAGAGACTTCTCTCAAAAGCTTCACACACGCCCCCTAAATAAACCCTCTGCCAAAACACAGCAAATACTCTCTGTAATAGACCAATCTGTGAAGCTTTTTTTTTTTTTTTTTGGCTTCTTTAAGTTGCAGCTCAAGGAGTACTCGGGAAAGCTCTGCTGTGAAATATCAGCCCGAGCACGTGCCTGCCTTGTTTCCTCCACTGGGGACAATTTACAGGCAGATTTGGTGCATTTGCCAATTATCTACCTAGACAAAACTTGATTTCATTCTTAGTCATTTAATGATAACCCAAATCACCTAAATGGTTTGGGTTGGAAGGGACCTTAAAGCCCATCTCATTCCACCCCCCTGCCATGGGCAGGGCACCTTCCACCAGTCCAGGTTGCTCCAAGCCCTGTCCAACCTGGCCTTGAACGCTTCCAGGGATGGGAAATCCACAATTTCTTAGAAGTTTTTTGCTTGGTAAAACTCCCCTCTGCTCTCAAAGCACTTTTTAGGGAATTACAGGATATCCAGGACTTTACACACCACGGAAACCCCAAAGAAAAGTAAAGAGGAGCTTTGCGGGGAAGCAGCAGCTGCGTCTGAAGACAAGCAGAGGAGTGAGAGCACAACACAAGCCTTTCTTTTTCTCTTTACCATTTTGTTGGAAGTTTTCCAGCACGTTGATCTCCTACAGCACCTTCTATGATGGAATCGGGTGACGTCAAAACAACCCCAATTCTGCCTTAACGCCTCGTTCTCTCTGGTTTAAGCTAAAAACAAAGACACAGACGGGATGATTATGGAATGGCAGGCACGGGAAACTGAAAAGAATGGTTTGTTGGACTGGAAAATAACGGTGAAAATAAACAAATAAACAAGCAAACAAATAAAACAAGAGACAAAAATGCTTCATCTTAAATGATGGATATAAGTATATACATTAAAATATATACACATTGGAATACGTGGCTTATCAAAAACATATAATGGAAATATACAGCATATAATGGAATAGTGTAAGTGTATATATATGTATAAATAGTATAGTATATAGTATAATACCGTATATAATGGAAATATACAGTAATATAGTGCATATATTTGTATATATACATATATAATAGTATATAGAATAGCGTATACATATATATATACACACATATATATACACTTACAATGGAAACACATGGTGTCCTTCCAACAGATGATAGAAATGAATAAAAAATTGTTTACAGGAACTTAAAACATGCTGCCACAGTGTATTCCTGATTTTTGGTTTCGGTCCCAAACAACCCATTTGGGGAGGGGGGAGGATTGTCAGTGGCTTATTTGTCACCCTGAATTACCTGTGCTGTGTGTGTACACAAGCACCAGCTTAAACATTCAAAGGAATTGCCTCCAAGAAAAGTCATCTTTATTGGCGTTGTCCCCAATTTCATGGCCAGGGCACCAACACAGCCCCCACTTTGAGGAATCCACACTGACACGACAAGAACTAATCCTATTATTTCCTTAACGGGCGTCTGAATAGGCATTTTCCAAGTCCTGCTTCTTATTGTGAGTTTAACCCGTGTGTTAATTCTCTTACTGAGATCTCAAGCTGCTTTCTCTAGAATCGGGGATTTAAGGGAATCAAATCCCTTCTATTCAATTTCCTACTTAAGAGACAAACCTTTCAAAATTAAACTTGCAGGCTGTTTGCCTTCAAAACATTGCCCAAGAAAATATCTCCAAAGCCCGTTTTAAGCACAGAGAAAAGAAGTTTTTTAGCACATCTCAAGTTTAGACCTGACAGCAGTTCGGGCAGCTGCCTTGAAATAAGAACCAGGACGACAGAAATACAACATGGGTGAATACAATTCAGGTGATTCTGATGCCAATTTGATGAGTGAACAATCAAGCAGAGCTTCATTAGAGTAAATTATTTCCTGTTGTTGTGATTCTCCTCCGATAAAGCACCATCATGGAATGGTTTGGGTTGGAAGGGCCCTTAAAGATCACCCAGTTCCAACCCCCTGCCATGGGCAGGGACACCTTCCACTATGCCAGATTGCTCCAAGCCCACTCCAACCTGGCCTTGGACACTTCCAGGGATGGGGAATCCACAATCTCTCTGGGCAACATTAAAAGGTGATCAAGTGGGAAAAGATTTGGGCAAAACCCGACCCCTCATAGACATTTCGCTTGGCTGAAGAAATTTTTGCGCTCAGGGGAGTTTCCTTTTCTGTAATCAAATATTAAAATATGAAGCCCCATGAAAACAAACATCTTTTTCTACACACACTTTCTGTGCTTTCCAGCAAAGCCACAACAGCAGATTTGCTGTGGGTCTGCAGGACCTTATAGGTAGCACATTAAATATTGATTAAAAATAAATCCAAATAATTAGGCTTCAATTTCAGTACCCCGTGAACGCCTCTCTGTAATTCATCACAAACGGCATTTTCTGAGGTTCCACGAGAGGCTCTGGGTTTAATTTTAATTATGCATTTATTACATAATTCACCAAATTCAGTAATGTGCAGTGAAGTCTCCCAGCCATTCAAGTGAGTAACGAGATTTATCAGCCCAGTTTGTCACACAACAAACGGGATTCAGAGCGTTCTAAAGGCGGGTGATGAAGGAGACACGGAGGGAGGGGAGAACCAGCGGCAGCTTTATTGCCATGTAATAATGCTAATAATATGCAAATAATTCCCCATGTTAATGAATGCTCCAGATGAATGGCACGTTCCAAATGGAGATGGCACGTGGAACGCCCGCGCTGAGAGAGGGAACGCGGAGCTCAGCTGCTGGGAGCGCTCAAAGAGCTTTAGGAGCCATGAGGTTACGACTGAGCATCCATTTTTCATCCAGAGGGTGGTCGGGCACTGGAACAGGCTCCCCAGGGAACTGGTCACAGCCCCCAAGGCTGCCAGAGCTCAAGGAGTGTTTGGACAACGCTCTCAGGGACAGGGGGGTTGTTGGAGTGTCCTGGGCAGGACCAGGAGTGGGACCGGATGATCCTTGTGGATTCCCTCCAACTCAGGACATTCCACAATTCCATGATCCCCACCTGTCCCACTGCAGAAGGTATCTAAGAACTTCAAACTCCTTACATGTGACGATCACACCAAAGTCACCTCAAAAATGTGCACGATTTCCAAAACACACAGGGATGCACACACACCCCCTCTAGGGATCTCCATCCAGCCTCTGGAAAACAGCTCTTTTGGAGCAAACATCCAGTGGTCTGGGACTTTCTCTACTAAATACTTCTTTTCAAAGCTGCATTTTGAAGTTTTTCCTGAATCCCTGCAATTATTAGGAGAGTGAGTCCTGCTGTCCTTCAACAAACATTTTAATGAATTTTTTTACCGTTCCCAAACCCTTTGCAAACTTCACCCCCTTTCAGGAGGCATCATCTCCCCTAGGACAAGCCAGTGATACTAGATATTATAACAACCTTGAGCTGCCATGCTCTTCTCTTCCCCTACTATTTTATCCTCAAACATCTCCTGGGAAGTCAAATATTTAAGATTTAAGACTTGCAACCTGCCCACAAAGCAAAGCCATCCCCTGCCTGCACCATCCCTTCCCACGTTCTCACTCGAAACCCACTTTTGTCATTCCTTTTCAGACACCCCTTTCATTCAGCTTCCCACATCCACATGTGTCCTCTCTGATTTCCAGTCTATCTCCTCTCTCAACAAAGCCTTAGGAGGAACAGGAACCTTCAGGGTGTCTCCTCCCTCTGCCCTCTAACAGCCAATTTGGGGCTCAGGCCCAGTCTCTGTGACTAGAGACACCCATGGAAACATGACCTTGTGTCCTCCCTGCAGCTGAGACCCCTCCTACCCTTCTTCACAGAATCACAGAATCCTCTGAGCTGGAAAAGACCTCCAGGATCATCAATTCCAACCTGTGCCCAATCCCCACCCTGTCCCCCCGCCCAGAGCACTGAGTGCCACATCCAGTCGTTCCTTGGACACCTCCAGGGATGGGGACTCCACCGCCACTCTGGGCAGCCCTTTCCCATGTTTAACAACCCTTCCAATGAAGAAATTCCTCCTGATGTCCAACCTGAACCTCCCCTGGCACAGCTTGGGGCCGTTTCCCCTCATCCTGTCGCTTGTTGCTTGGGAGAAGAAACCAACACCCACCTGGCTCCCCCCTCCTGTCAGGGAGTTGTAGAGAGTGAGAAGGTCCCCCCTGAGCTTCCTTTTCTCCAGGCTGAGCTCCCCCCAGTCCCTCAGCCAGCCCTTTATGATTTAACTCTCTAGACCCTGAGTTTCCACGGAACATAAATGCTTAAAATCCGCTGGAGCCACGAAAGTTCACCCTGATGCTGAATGGGGGCGGTGGGGCCTCCTTTACTCTCATCCTTGGGGAAAGGCAATAGTGTGAACCTCTCATTTCCCGGGATCTGCACAGAGGAGAGGCCTGGAAATGAGAGAAAAACCTTCCAGAGCTCTGCAATTCCCTCCTGGGTCCGGAGCAGCCGAGCGTGAGCCCCGAGCCCCCGGGACACCAGGCTTCATTAGTCTGGCACTCACAGCACTGCTCAGGAGACATCCCAACTGGAAGGTAACAAAACAGGCCTTTACCAACCTCCCCTCTGCAGCTCCAACACTATCACAGGACTTTACTGTGAAATCATAGGTCTTTTAAGTATTTTCCTTAATTTGACCTCAGAGGGAAATCTGCTGCTTTCGCTGGGAGGTGGAACCAGCAGAGAGAGGATTTTTTTCACCATCTGATCTAACATCAGCAGAGCTCACTGAGCACTCAGCCATTGCCTGACCTGAAAAATAAACTCAAGCCTCATTTTTACTTAAAAGATGCCTTTAGACATCAGATGATAGTGGGCTGTAAGCAGACATTTACTAAAAAAAATATCAAAGCTGTGAAGGAAAGAAATCCCGAGCCAGGAAAAGCAGAGGGACTGTGTTGTACACACTGAAATGCATCATTTTCAAAATTAAGAGAGTAAATTTACCTGTCCTCATGACCCAGACAGAACCAGCCTATCAGTCAGCAGGACTATAGAAACATCTTACAGTGGTTTGGGTGGGAAGGGACATTAAACCTCATCCACTTTCAACCCCCATTCCATGGGCAGGGACACCTTCCACTATCCCAGGTTGCTCCAAGCCCTGTCCAACCTGGCCTTGAACCTGGCTAAGGTTAGATGGGATATTGGGAAGAAATCCCTCCCTGTGAGGGTGGGGAGGCCCTGGCACAGGTTGCCCAGAGAAGCTGTGGCTGCCCCATCCCTGGAACTGTCCAAGGCCAGGATGTATGGGGCTTGGAGCAACTTGAGATAGTGGAAAGTGCCCCGGCCCATGGCAGGGGGTTGGAAATCTTGCAGCATGTCTTGAAGGGACTGTTTCAAGCTGTTCATTGATCACAGAATGCAAATAAAATAAAGGAAGATGGACAAACAAGCAACCAGAGCAGCACATTTAAGCTCCCAGGTGGGGAAACATCACTTAATAAGGGAGCTTTGTGGGCAGCACCAGAGCTGGAAACCTTTCTTGTGCCTCCACAACCAGCACTTGAAGCACTCACTGTGTTGACACAACAGAACGTGGCTCGATTTCAAGCACCGTTGAGGTTGAGTAATTTCAAACATCTTTTAATGTTTGTAGATAGTCCAAAGGGAAGTTGGCTGAAAAAGATCTCCAAGGCAGCCACGTGGAAATAGATACAAACCCCTCTGAGTCATTACGGTGCCAGGCAGGAGAGAGGAATGGAGACTGAGGAGGGAAAAGGGGGATGGTGAGGATCCAGACTTCCAGCTAAACTGCTTAAAGTTATTTATGTCCAGCACCTCCACTACAAGTTTATGCCTTGGGGAGCAAATAACAAATCAATTCCATCAACCTGGATTGGTATTCCAAAAGGAAAATTTTAAGCATGATCCGTACTCCTCTTCCCTCTCATGGCAAGAATACTCACATCAGAGGGAGGTCATTCCCTGGTTTTCTCCTGGGTAGCAAGAAAGTCACAGGAGAAATCAGATAAGACATTAATACAGCTGGATTTATCCAGAATATTACACACCAGGACATCAGTGCTTTTAATGGAAATCTGGGAAAGGCTGCTGATAAACCTGGTTTGGGAACAACACATGCCAGGGAAGACAGACAGCCACTCCTCTACAGAGCTTCCCCTGAACTCCTGAGGTCAAGGGAGAGCTTTGTGAAAGTCTAAATTAAATTCAGAAAGGACAAAATTAGCTGCTCAGGGTTAATATTAGAGCAGCTTCCAGAGGGGGATCCAGCAGCAGGGCTACCCTGTGCCAAGGGGTGTTCCAGGGGGTTAGAGAGGTTTTTGGGGAAAGGTGTGGGGAAGGCAAGGCATGGGAATGTGAAGGACCTCCAGCAGCATATCAGCATCCTCTACATCAAACCCATGGCTCAAATCAGGTTCTTTGGATATGCAAAAGTAACCTGAGAGGAGCAAAAGGGCTTTTTGGATATTGCTGGCTGCTGAACATGCCAATTTTAACAGATTTTTTTTCTCCAGTTCACAAGCATTACAGAGAATCATGGAATCATAGAATTGTTAAGGTTGGGAAAGACCTTTAGGATCATCAAGTCCAACTGCTGAGGTCAGACCAGTATCCCAGCCAGGAATTTTAGGGTAACAAACAGTAAAACCAAACCAGCACTTGGGGTTTGTCTGTTTTTTTGGTCACTCATATTATGAGAATTCAGAATAAGGAGATCTATCCCAAGAACATCCAGAGAAACACACCTACTTCTGGATATCCTATTAAACAGGGATCCTCTGCAAACACGTCTAGGAATGCCACCAACACATCAGTTATTATGTCACAGCCAACAATTCCTTCCCAATACCCCATCTAGCCCTGCCCTCTGGCAGTGGGAAGCCATTCCCCCTTGTTCTGTCCCTCCATCTCTGGTCCAAAATCCCTCTCCAGCTCCCATGGAGCCCCTTCAGGTACTGGAAGGTCTCCCTGGAGCCTTCTGTTCTCCAGGCTAGACACCCCCAGCTCTCCCAGCCTGTCTTCATGGAGATGGCTCCATTTTTATGGGAAAATAAATGGCAGCAGGACTGTCAGATTTGTTCTGGATCCAGGGATGGGGACAACTGTGCAGCTCCACCCTGAGCCATGGGGTCTGTTCCGGACATCTCTTCCTGCATCCCAGCTCCTCTGGGAGCGACAGCATCACTTCCAGGAAAGCAAAGTTAAATCCTTCCTGTCATTTGCTTTCTTCAGGAGATGATTCCTCCCCTTGTACAGCTCCACACAGCTATCCCATGATCAGGATAGTCCACACTGCTGAAGTTACTCCTCCTAAGCCTGATCTGACACCTAAACACCCTGAAACTCTTTCCTAAGGGAACATTTTCCTCAGTGCAGCCCTCCAGAGCACAAACTACTCCTCCAAGCCTCTATTAATGTGCCATTTGCTTATCCCCAGCAGAGGTAAGGAGCAAATCAGCACCTCTGTGGTTCTGTCACAGATGCCACAGGGTCTTCCAGGCAGACAGACTGGAAGTGCTGCCCTGCTGGGACACTGCACTCCACATTCCGAGGATCACGATCCCGGCATTAGCTGGGGGAACACCAAAGAGCTGTTTTTCCAGCCTGATTTCTCCAGCTTCCATCATTTCACATTTTGATGCAGATTCTTACTGTGAGGAAACTCATCTCTGCCCAGCTCACTCTGACACCACATTAGTTCCCACAAGGCTGTGACACAGGGATTTTTCCTTCAAAAAATGAGCAGTGTCAGCATTTTTGTATCACTCTCCTGGAAAAACAGTGATCTTAACTCCCCCCTCCCAAAAGCTGGAGCACATTTCACAGCAACTCCACTTTGTCAGGTCACAATGAAGTCACAGATCAGCCTGGCACGTGGAAAAGGAGTTTTTAATTTGTTTTTAGGGTCAACATCGCTGGGGGAGCAGAAGAGGATCTCTTCCATGTTCAGGTTCCTGTACAGCTCTCTCCTGCCTGAATGCAAAATAGTCTCAGCTGAATTTCCCTAATTCCTTCAAAGGCTCCCTTACACTCATCTCCCCAGATTATGCAGTAAATGCTCTTTAGGAGAGCACTCTGTAACCCCAACAAGGCTGTGCAAAAAATAAGGCTTAACCAGCTGACCCCTGATTATCTTCAGCAGTTCACCCATCTGTCTCCAACCAATGCTTCCTTAAGGGGTTGGAACTGCATTTTAATATTTACAATGCTCTTTGGATACATGAAAGTACCCAAACTGTCCCCAGAAAAGCTCAGGGAGGGCTGTGAATGGTTAAACCCCTCTTGAAAGCCACCATGTCCCAGGTACCTCACATTTAAGGAGTATTTCTGCTCTCGGGTGATAAATCAGCACCACCCCATCAGGGTCTGACCCCCTGTCTCACACCTGCACAAGATCAGCCCAAATGAGATGAACCCAAACCTTAAATGTGAATTAACTCCCACATTGTGACTTTAGGAAGTGGCTCTGCCTTTTGTAGTGACAGTGTTTACAAAATTTGGGAGCTGTGAAGAAAACTGGAATTGCTCAATGGCAGCTTTCCCTAAATGCAGCAGCCTGCAAAATAAGTGAAATTTTAAACTAAAAATTAGTGAATTGTTTGCCTGAAGGCTCCTCCAAAGGTGGAGCATCTCCAAGATGCTGGAGCATTATCCTCCAGCTCCTTCATGCCCTCCTCTTTCCTTGTCAGCTCTGTAGTGATTCCATGTGGGCTGCAGGAATCATGGTATCCACCAGGAAACTTAAGAGTTATCTCAAACTTCCTGGGGCACCACAAACTTGAATTCTGTCCTTCTGCCTCAGGTTATTTTGGTTTTTAATTGCAGTCAAGTGTTCACTCTGCTACCAACCACAGAATCCCAGAATGGTTTGTGTTGGAAGGGACCTGAAAGATCATCCAGTTCCACTCTCCTGCCATGGGCAGGGACACTTTCCACTAGCCCAGGTTGCTCCAAGCCCTGCCCCAACTGCCCTTGGACACTTCCAGGGATGGGGCAGCCACAGCTTCTCTGGGCAACCTGTGCCAGGTTCTTCGGACACTGCCATGATTGTAGACTCAGGGGGAGATTTCAGCTGTTCCAGCCCTCTAAAAGTGGTGTTTCATCTTTTCTAGCCTGGTGTCCAGGCTATTTAACATCCAGTACAAACACTGTAGGCAGCTTTTGCATTTCAAGGGCTTCCACTGAGTGCAAATTACAAGTCAGGTCTCTTTAGGACCAAATCTGTCTCGCTGTGCATTTGAAAACACTCAGAGAGATCCCGATCCTGGCAGGGGCTGGAGATTGTTTTGATCAAAAGAGGGAAAAAAATGCACAAATATATCTTAAAGAAAGGGGAAGATGGAGCAGGAGCCTTCAAATGGAAACAGGAAAAAAATCAGAGGAAGAGGAAACCACAGAACACCAGTCTGGGAAACAAAAGACGTGCAAGAGGCTGGTTGCGGCTTTGATTAACAATCCCTGCTCAGGGCTGGAGCAACAGGAGCATCAGTGAGCAAAGCCATCCCTGGGAGTTGTTGAAGGAAGGTAGGAGCTGCTTTCCAGGAGAGATGAGCTACAGGGACTCTTCACACACCCGTTATCCGTGAGGAAAGAGAGCGGAGCACTTGCCTGTGGAAATGAATCTTGGCTCAGGAGTGAGACAGTGCTGGGAGAGTGGAAGAAGTGCCTACACCCAATTACAGAGCCTTAACGAGTCTAAGAACAGATGAATAATTTATTGGCTTTCACCCTGAATATTTGGAGGGTTTTTCATTTCAGGAGAAAAGGAGGATGGAAACTCCCAGCAACACACGATGGGGCATCCAGCTGGTTCATAAAGAGCCACGGATCTTGTCTTGCACCTCCAAATCCCAATGATGCAGCTGGATCCTGGATAAAACAAACCACACGAGGTGCCACCTCTCAGCCTGAGGCCAGCAGTAGTGTAAGAGGGGGATTGGGTGCACTTGTAGCCATCTCCTGTGTTTTGTAATACTCACAATCTGTCCTCCTGTAAAGAAACTTTGGGATATACCTGGAAGCGTTCAAAGCCAGGCTGGATGAGGCTCGGAGCAACCTGGTTTAGTGGAAAGTTCCCTCCCCACAGCAGGGGTTTGGAATGAGATGAGCTTTAGGGCCCCTTCCAACCCAAACTGTTCTGTGATTCTGTGACATAACAGAGCAAATTCTCTCCCTCCATCTTGAATTAAATCTAAGCATGAAAAGCGGCTGCATTTGGGTGGTGATACATTAAAGTGCCTGTAAAGCATTTTAGGATCCTTCAGGAAAAATGCTAAATGTCTGTTCTGTAATTCAATGAACACTAATATATTCATCACAGATTTCGACTCTCCAATTGCACGGAGGAAAAACAAGAAAATTGGTGCTTGCTGAAACACTACGATGCCAAGGGATGGAAGCGGTCCAGGATCTCGGAATATTCAACCGAGTTTTGCATGGGATGCGGTGAAAGATCCCATCAGAACACACACAGAGCCCGGGTGGTGCAGGATAAGGAGCGAGGTCACACTCAGGCACGCTGGGTTTGATCTGAAAGTGCCAAAAAAGACAAGCCAGATGCTGCTTCACCTTTCTGGGGTTGCCAAAATTTAAAGCCAACCTTCCTCCGTGCTCCCCCCAGTGAGGGCTCTGGTCCTGCTTGCCAGGCAGAGCCAAGTTAATCCTTCTTCTTGCTCATTTTTCACTCTGTGCCCTTCTAAAAAGCTGTACCTGAGCTGCCTCCATGCACCGGCAGCTTTCGCCTGACGTGACCTCGTGAGGACAGGGCTGGGGACCACAAAGCAGGAGCACTTGCCCTCTTTTCCCAGCACACCATTCACTGCTACTCCTTGCGGGCTGGGAGGTATTTTTGTTCGCTGCTGAGCACGTAACTGCCCTCCTTTGTTCAGGCTCTTCAGTCTCCCTGCAAACAGGAGAACCCACTGCTTTCCCGGTGTGCTCAGACAGAAAGACTCTCAGCAATGTCGTTCATTTAACGGGCTCGGAGCTATTTCAGGAGGTGCTAAATTAGGGGAGTGTTTGAAACTCGCTCCTCTCAGTAATCAGCGCTCACACACCTCCTGCTTTTACACCTTAGCGGGAAAAAATAAATCCCTGCCACAGCGTGTTCATTGTGGGAATACTCCCCTCTATAATCTCCTTGCTATTTTCCCAAAGTACCTGGCAAAAGTTCTGCCATTCATTATCTCCCCCAGCACACTGGGTTTCTAGGTGACAAGTCACTTCAGAGGCCTGGAGCCCCTCTGCTCTGGAGCCAGGCTGGGAGAGCTGGGGGTGTTCACCTGGAGAAGAGAAGGATCCAGGGAGACCTGAGAGCCCCTTCCAGAGCCTAAAGGGGCTCCAGGAGAGCTGGAGAGGGACTTTGGACAAGGGATGGAGGGACAGGACAAGGGGGAATGGCTTCAAATTGACAGGGATTAGATGGGATATTCGTAAAGAATTCTTCCCTGTGAGGGTGGTGAGGCCCTGGCACGGGTTGCCCAGAGAAGCTGTGGCTGCCCCATCCCTGGAAGTGTCCAAGGCCAGCTTGGATGGGGCTTGGAGCAACCTGGGCTAGTGGAAGGTG
>NW_016690359.1:1531094-1548891 GCF_001604755.1 Lepidothrix coronata
TTGGAACTAGAAGATAGTTAAGGTTCCTTCCCAACCAAAGCATTCCATGATTCTGTGAGGTGTCACAGGAACTAGATGCAACCATTAGAAGTCTCTGAAAACAACACAGATGGACAATGTTGGACCAGCCCAAGGTAATGATGCACAGATGGAACAGGGCTGGAGTGTGTCAGTGGGAAGTGGAAATGCAAAAGCACAGGCTGCATTCCTCCTGCTCTGGAGCAGAGAGAGCCACCAACAATGCAACCAGCATTCCTTTAATTTCAATCCACTCACTGGCACTCAATCCACTCCAGTGACAGTTGTGTGACCTTCATTCTCTCACTGCCCAAGTGGGTATTCCACAGGTTTACACATCACATACCAATCACTGGTAATGAAAGCAGAGGAACAATTTAAGAACTCCAGTGTTACCATTTTTTTTTAAAATGGTAGATTAAACCAAGAAATCATTGTCTAATCTTTTTTTAGTCCTTTAGCACCGGTGCATGTTGCACAGGATTTGAGAAGTAAGGAGGTGAGAGTTTACAAATCCAAATTCCTGAGCAAACTGCTTCAGAAGTTTTCCCAGAGTTAAGTTGCCCAGCGAGGTTGTGGACTCCTCATTCCTGGGAGTGTTCAAGGCCAGGATGGAGGGAGCTTGCAGCAACCTGGTCTAGTGGAAGGTGTCCCTGCCCATGGCAGGGGGTTGGAATGGGATAAACTTTAAGGTCCCTTCCAACTCAAACCATTCTGTGATTCTAAGGCAGGGTTACAACACCTGGTTACTTTTTTGATGTTGTTCTCAGAAAACATTTGCAAAATGGCCATTTAGGATCTCATCTTTATTATCCCAATGCCATCAATGCCACATAGATTTTGCCTCTCAGTAAATGCAGAGTATAATATTTAGATGTTTTACGGCTCCAAGCCTGGAAAGCCATTTCCATCTTAAGAGCCTCGAGAAGCAATAAATCATAACATTTCAGACAGGAGTTGTTTTTGACTCAGTATACTGAGTTAAATTACTTGTAGCATTACAGCAGAGTAATTCTGTGTGTGAGAAACGAGCAGCAGCACTTTGGTGATCAGGTTAGAGGGATATTTGTGCTAACAAGGAAATTTAAGCTCCATTCCAATGCCAGAAATCTGGAGCCTTTAGCAGTGTCTCCTCTGCTTCCTCCAGGGACCAACTGGGTATCACTCTCACATACTTCTCTGGAGTGATGAAAGCACATTATAGGCTAATAAAAGGCAATCCATGGTATTTTTTACAGGTCTCCAAAGATCAGCAATTTATTAAAAAGAGCTTTCCAGGAACCTGGCAAAAACATAACCTTCCTCCTCAACACCTCGCACCAAATGCATCTTCCCTTAGATAAATTCCTAGAGCTGGAATACACAAAGTCACTCTTCCCTAATTGCTGCTGGTTTGCATTTGCAAATTCCAAGTGGTGATGCCTCCTGAAGTGGTGTTGCCTCCTCGCTTGTCAGCAGAGATTTATCAACCCCCTTCCGTGTCCAAAGGTCACACAAGCAAATCAGTAAATCCGAGTGTGCTCTGAGCAGGAATCCAGGAATCCCTCCCTCCCCAGCTGAGCTGTCCCATCCATAACAGTGCACACACTCAGGATGACACAACACAGACTAAACCAGCTTAAATAATGAAAAACAAAACCGTAATTATCAAATAAAAGAACAAAGCAGCTCTGAGGGCTCTGCTGTTCTTTATCCTCCGGTGACTTATTCGCAACAGGTCTCCCGGGCACTGCTGTGAATTAAGAGTAATGAGGAGATGCTCCAGGGCTTGGTTAAAGGCTACTGCATCCAGCTGTGCATCTGTTGTTAGAACACAAAGAAACCACCAAAAACTGAAGGGCTGATTCTCACTTCCCACTTTAAACCACCCCAGCAGTGTAAATGTGAGCATAAATTACACCCACATCTCCTCTAACAGCGGCGTGAACGAGCTGGAGTGAAAAGGATGATCCAGCTGAAGATTTCCAGTTAAGAACTAAAGGAAACAGGGAGTGCAGATGTTTCGTTGCCTCGTGCCTTGTGCAAGTGCTGCTTTCTGTGTGTGCCTGAGTTGCTAAGCTCTCTTTTGAGCAGCACCTGGGAGCTGCAGCATCACAGGAGACACTAAAAACCAGGCACGGAAAACATGGAAATACCCAATAAATGAACCACACAAAAATTCCTTTTACTGTGTCTGCACCTTCACTGGAATAAAAATCTCTCTCCCAGCCCACCTGCTGCTGGGAAGCTCTTGGATTCATCCCCACAGCTGAGAAAAGGCCCTCAGAGTGAAAAAAGCCAAGTCCCTCTGTGTGAAATCAGGTGAAATCAGTTAAATCAGCCAAGTCAGGTGGAATAACCAGGCGAGGAACTCTGCTCCTTCACGGAGTATCCTGATCCATCACAGGTCACATCACCTGACTTCAGGCCCGTTATTCCTTTGGCTTCCCAGGGCACTCTGCAGACTGAGTGACACCTCCAGTCTGCACTGACCAGGGTCACCACCAGACAACTCACCCCTTGTGGGACGGTGTCACCCCAAAAGCCCCCAACAACGATGGGCTGGCAGGGATGCAGGAGACTGGGGCAGAAGGAACAGCCTGGCACAAGGACCTTGTTCTGATGTCTTCCCAAAGGTGCTCACTCCAGAACCTGGAGTTACTGTTAATATCAGTTAACCTTACTGTTAATATCAGGTTTTTTCATGTTGTTATTTTTTTAAACACATAAAACTAAAAACAGAAGATGTACCTGTGCAGCTCATACACAACGTGTCCCGACAGCAGCGGTGCGAGTTCAAGTCATCCTGTGATTTATTGCCTCTGGAATGTCTCACATCTAAGTCATAGAATCAGGGAATCACAGAATCATAGAATCAGCTTGGAAAAGACCTCTAAGGTCCCCAGGTACAACCACTGACCCAGCACCAACACCATGTTCACCGCTAAACCATGTCCTCAAGTGCCACATCCTGTTTCTTGAATACTTCCAGGGATGGTGACATGGACATCCTACCCCAGGAATCACAGTTTTCCAGCCTTACAGTCCATAAAACCTTATTCTCTACTAATATTCTCTCCCTTATTCTGTGAGGGTGGTGAGACACTGGCACAGGTTGCCCGGGGAGGTTGTGGATGCCCCAACCCTGGCATTGTCCAAAGCCAGGCTGGATAAAGCCTTTGACCAACCTGGTTTAGTGGGAGGTGTCCCCACCCAAGGCAGAGGGGGTTGGCACTGGATTATCTTCCAACTCCTTAACATTCTATGATTCTATAATTCTCCTTTTTTTTTTTGAGGGATTCTGCTTCACCACTGAGACTCCAGAATGTGGCATCTAAGCCTGTTATAATGGGCTGAAAGCAGAAAAGAATGTCAAAATACACATTCCAGGATTATCCTACCAAACTGGGTGGGGTGGTTTCACAATATTTTGGTAGAGAAAGGTTTCAGAAGCTCATTTTTTTAAATTACACTGCGATGCTGAGAGCCGGTGGCACTGAGTGTTTAACTCACTGTTTAATTCAATTTTGCTCTGTCTAAAAATAAGAAAGCAGCACATTAATCCCAAATCCTGTAAACACAGACTTGTAAACACTCCCCACCACCCTCCTCACCCATGCTGGGGAGGGCTGGCCCGTGTTTTCCAAGCCTGTTTGGAAGCAGATGGCAGCCACATAATTCGGATTCGCTGCAATCTGTTGCTGGTGGGGGGAAAAAAAAAAATCTCAACTGCCTCTTCCTCCAAACGTAAAACCTGGGAAGTTCAACCCACTCCGTAGTTTTGTTACATGTTTTGTAACAGTTTTGCCAACAGCCCCAGCCCTGCTCAGGGAGAACACATGCTCCTTGTTCTCAGCCTTAACTCAGCAGTGAAAAAACCCCTCGCATCGCTCCGGGAAGGGTAAAATGTGGATTTGCTCAGCTCCTAGTCTGGCTTTGCCTCCTGCACACGCATCCACCGCTCCTGACATGACACAGAGAGGATGAGCCACTTCATCTACCTTAATTTTTATCACAGTATCTAAAATCTTATGGAAAATACATGCAGATTACAGGGAAATGCTTTTTGCCCCCCCCAAAAACCCCAACACTGTCAATCTGTTGATGAACTCCCTCTGCTTTGGTGAGGGAGGGGCACAAAACTGGATGAAGGATTTTGTGGATCCCAAGCAAACGAGGTCAAGTCACTTCCCTCTGCCTACAGGTTGTGCTGCTGCTTAAAGAGCCTGGGATGTTGGTGGATTCACTTGTCCAGGGAAGGGAACAGAGCTGGGAAGGGGCTGGAGCAGCAGGAGTGGCTGAGGGAGCTGGGGGGCTCAGCCTGGAGAAAAGGAGGCTCAGGGGGGACCTTCTCGCACTCTGCAACTCCCTGACAGGAGGGAGGAGCCGGGGGGGTCAGGCTCTGCTCCCAGAGAACAAGGGACAGGATGAGAGGAAACAGCCTCAAGTTGTGCCAGGAGAGGTTCAGAATGGAAATTAGGAACAATTCCTTCCTGGAAAATGGTTCTCCAGCTCTGGCTGTAACATCCCATCTTAGATACAGTGGGAGACAGTTTGGAAAGCTACAGTCAAGGTAAATCATGGAACAGAATCCCAGAAGGATTTGGGTTTGAAGGGACCTTAAAGTTCATCCTGTTCCAACCCCTGCCATGGGCAAGGACACCTTCCACCAGCCCAGGTTGTTGTTGCTGCCACCCACTGTCCTCCCCTCACCCACAAATCCAGTCACTTTAACCTACAAGATCCCCAGGTTGGTCAGGCCTGATTTCCACTTGGTAAATCCATGCTGACTGTTCCCAAGCCCCTTCTTTCCCTGCATATGCCTAGAAAATTGTCCCAAGAAATTTGTCCCAAGGGGTCCAAATGGAGCTGACTGCCCTGTAGCTCCTTGGATTGCCCTTGTGGACTGAGGAATATGGGTGCAGTATTTGCCTTTCTCCCATCTCTGAGGGCCTTCTCCACTTTCCATGGATTTTCAGAGTGGCCTTGCTTTAACATCAGCCACCTCTCAGCACCTCCAGATGGAACCCACCAGGTCTCATGGACCTGCAGGCACTCCCTGACTCAACCCTTTGGTGCTGCTGGTGTTGCTCTGTGTCTCTAACACCTTTGCTAATCACAGAGGCCAAAACACAGGAGTAGATGTTCATGGAATCACTTAGGTTGGAAAAGCCCTCCAAGATCACCAAGTCCAACCATTTAACCAGCACTGCCAAGGCCAGTGCTAAACCACATCCCAGGTGCCACATCTACACGACTTTTAAACACATCTTGCTGTTCTTCACATCCCCTTGAGACCATGAGCTCTAGGTGAGCTCTGGCTTTCCCAACACAAACCCAACACTCCTGGATGGTGTTTCTAACCTCCAGACTCTGCTTCCACCTCCTGAATATTCCTTTTTTTTTTTTTTTTTTGCATATTGAAAACAAAATGAACCCCACTGCTCTGTTGTGCCTCTAGCAGAGATCATAACACGGTGCCTCCAAGTGAAAAACCTCTTTGACCCCACCCAAAACTCAAGGCTTTGATAGTTCTTCTCTCTAAGCATGAAAAACTGGATAGTGCTGGCAGTGATTAGTTAAGACCCTTCACAGCAGCCTGTAAATAACCCTGCTTTGACACAAATGCCAGTGGTCACAAAGCTTCAAAGTCCTTCTTTAAAAGTGGCCAATTTTATTTGACTGGGTTTCTCTGTGCAGGAATGAGTTTTGGAAGCTGATTCCATGTGATACAATCAGGATGTTTTAGTTCCTGGAGATAAGTTGACACTTCTAATCCCACCCCCAGCTATAAACTTGAGAAGCATGACACAGATTTCCTACAAACTTACAAATGTTTTCTTGGCTGTTTCAGAAGCCTCAAAGTGCCTCAACTGCAGGTTTTTTTATAAAAATAAAAATCACTAACCTGAAGTTACAACATTCCTGTGATCCCTGATGTTTATAAACACTAAATGAAGCTGTCAATGAGCACGTTCATATTCTCACCAGCACAGAGCTGCCTTGCTTTGGTTTTTTTTTTTCTCCTGGGAAAAAATGCAGGGGAAAAATCTCCCCAGCTGTAAATCCCCCCTTCCCAGAGTAACAGGAGACACTGGACATCAGCTGGTGAGTTGGGTTGAGCTGGAACTTTACTAGAATACTGGAAAATGCACCAAGACATAAGATTAGAAACCTCTACTGGTCATTCTTTTCCTTCATAAAACCATTTACTTAAGTTCCTGCAAAACTCTTCCCTGATCCCACCTCAAACCATGTTTTTCAATGCTTGGAGTTTAAAACCTCCTCCTATTATTGGTACCATCAAATCTTCACCTAAACTATGTTGGGGATGAGGTGATATGGGAAGACTTTTTGGTGTAATTGATGTGCCTTCCTGGGGCATTAATCCATGTCAGATAAACAAAGTGAAAGGGGGTAGGTATAGATCAGACATTTTAGGAAGAAATTCTTCCCTGTGAGGGTGGGGAGGCCCTGGCACACGTTACCCAGAGAAGCTGTGGCTGCCCCATCCCTGGGAATGTTCAAGGCCAGGTTGGACAGGGCTTGGAGCAAACTGGGATAGTGGGAGGTGTCCCTGCCCATGGCAGGGGGTTGGACTAAATGATCCTTCCAACCCAAACTATTCTGTGATATCAGACCAGGGGTCCACCTTGGATGATGTGGGACGAAAACCCTTCAGGAGATGGCAAAGGGACAAGTCCATTAAGCCACTCCTTCTGCTTCCCTCTGCAGAGAACAATTACTAGAAACTGCCTTCAGCCTGGAAGAGAAGCTGGAGGAATTTGTTCCTAACTTGCTTCTGTGCTACAAGCAAAGGCACAAAGCCTTTTTAACCCATTTAGAATCATCAAATCACATAAAGACCCTCCTCAGCAATTCAAAGCCCCAAGGCTTCCAGAGCTCAAGGAGTGTTTGGACAGTGCTCTCAGGGACAGGGTGGGATTGTTGGGGTGTCTTGTGCAGGGCCAGGAGTTGGACTCAGTGATCTTTGTGGTCCCTTCCAGCTCAGGATATTCCACAATTCGACTTGGTACAGTCCTTGGTGAGCAGAGTGAGAACATCTTTTCTCAAGTCATGCAAGGTTTGGCGTTTTCCACCTGCTCTGCCCTGGAACAGCTGCTGTGGCCAAACTTCACCCGAATCTGCTGCTGCTGAAAAGCAGCACCATGGTACTACGGCCTCATTCACCGCTGCCTGCCCCAGATTAGGAACTCTGGGGGCAGCAGCTCACAGAGATGGGTTGTGCCAAGGTTTAATCAAGGAATCACAGAATCAATTAGGATGGAAAAGACCTCTGAGATCACTGAGTCCACTCTGTGATGGAACACCACCTGGTCAACTAGACTAGAGCACTGAGTGCCATGTCCAGTCTTTCCTTGGACACCTCCAAGGATGGGGACTCCCCTGGGCAGCACATTCCAGTATCTAATCACCCTTTCAGTGAAGAAATTCTTCCTGGTATCCTACTTAAACCTCCCCTGGCACAGCTTGAGGCTCTGTCTTCTTGTCCTGTCCCTTGTTCCCTGGGAGCAGAGCCCGATATCCCCCCGGCTCCCCCCTCCTGTCAGGGAGCTGCAGAGCCAGAGGGTCCCCCCTGACCCTCCTTTTCTCCAGGCTGAGCCCCCCCAGCTCCCTCAGCCTCTCCTCACAGGAAGGTGATGCTGCTCCTGTGCCAAACTTGGCTCTGCCAAAACCACCCTGCAGACCATCTGCAGCATCAGCAGCACTGACAGAGCTGAACCAGGGTCTGCTTTCTCCTTTGGGGGAGGTCTGGCTGCTTCCCTTGGGTTTTATGTCACCACTGCAGGGACTGTCTCAGATGCTGGACCGACGTCCACCCGCAG
The DNA here is from genome assembly GCF_001604755.1 of Lepidothrix coronata. NCBI lineage: Eukaryota > Metazoa > Chordata > Aves > Passeriformes > Pipridae > Lepidothrix > Lepidothrix coronata. The sequence continues at coordinate 1,538,939 of NW_016690359.1, forward strand.
GGTCCATCCCAGTGCATCAGTTCAGACCCTGCCAAACCAAACCTGTGTTAAACCCAGCACAATTGGGGGCTTGAAATTATGTGCCAGCTCTTGACCCATCACATCATCTCTGAGATGGTACCAAGATCAGGGGATGAGTTTTAACGCCCTGGAGCCAGGAGAGAGATTCCCCTCTGTGTCTTAGCCGTGCCATTTCACAGAATCCATCTCTCCAGGAGAACTCTTGGTCACTTCAGAGGTTACAGATGCGGTTTCACAAGATTCATTTTCATGAAATGAGACTTTTATCCTCCTTTTTCTAAACCGTCTCATCTCACAGTGCACTTCAGGTATGATATTAACTGTACAGACTCACACATTCCCAGGCAGGAATGTTAACAGGGAATGCTCAAGAACTGGAGAATGATGTGCAGGGGGATGCAGAAGGATGTAAGAGCAACACAGCATCCTGCTCAGAACAGGAGACAGGCACATGCAGCCACCTTTCACTAATGGGAAAAAAACTTCGGGAAAGATGAATAAATCAAAGGGATAATTAAGAAGGGATCGTTTTTGAACTGCATAAAATCTGGAGGAAGATGTCGACACTCAGTCTTAACACCTCCTCCCACAAAGCCTTCCACTTTCAGCCTCTGCCACAACGTGGTGGGGATCAGTTTTCAAATCTTTTAAAGCAAAGTGGAGCTCTCCATTCTCACACTATTCCCAGTATATTGATCCCAAGTATGCAAAAAACAGCAGCCAGAACTATTAAGGGTGTTGGAAGCAGATGCTTTGATGTAACTTGGACAGAAATTACAGGAAGTGAGATATTATTGCACCTCCTTGGCCTAAATAGTAATAAGACTGTGTGTCTATAGGAAAATAGGGAAAATCACAGTTGTCTAATAAGAATTCCACTGCCTCAGAATGAAGTTTTGGGCAGATAATGCTGTGGAAATCACTTGTTTCAGTAATCAAATCTCCCTCTCATCACCTCACTGCTATCAGGCTTCTGATATAATTGTCATGATCACTTCTAACAGTGAGGAAAGTTTGTCTTTTAGCACAGCCAATCTTGGTCCTCTTTTCCTGCACTGCTTCAGACTCACTCGTTTATACAGTCAGATTTTTTTCCCATATAAATACTCCTTTCTAGGAAAATAAATTCAAAATAGTGCCAATGTTCAGATAATCAATATAAATAAGAGTTAAAGACACAAAAATATTATCTAAAGGGACAAAATCTCTTGTTTTTCCACCTGAGAGGATCAGGCTTCCCACTTATTTCTGTCTGCAGGAGTTGTCCCCAACATCCTGACACAGAGCACTGACACAGAACTGCTCAAAACCCACCTGGCTGAAAAGACAGCAAAAAAAAACCTTAAAACAAAAGAACCTAAAGCTCAGACGCCTGGAATTTCCTCTTAACACCTCTTCAAGCATTCGCTGTTCATTGAGCCTTTCATTTCCTTCTCAAATAACCTCCCACTGAGTTAAACCAACACAATCGAACAAAATCTCGGTAACCAGGAGACACGGGGAGCTCCCACAGATCCACGGAACACGTGGAGATCTGTCCCACCCCCGTCCCGTAGTGCCATCTGAGCTGGGATCAGCAGCTGCAGGAGGAAAACCGGAGCCCTGGACTCAGATTATGGCATCAGTTCTGCCAAAGACTTACTTGGAAAAGAGGAATGTCCTCGGGGATGGCCAGACCTGTGAGCAGAGGGGTGATGGAGCTCAGTGAAAAATAATCACAGAGTCGTTTAGGTTGGAAAAGACCTTCAAGATCATCCAGTCCAACCTTTGAACAATCACCACCTTGTCAGCTGGAATAATTGGTGTCTCCTGGTGAACTCACTTGTGGACTCTCTGACACAATGTGTCAGCTTTTACTCCCTGGGGACTGGAACAGGTTTTTCTCTCTCCTCTGTTTTCATGGACTCTGCAAGCATTTGTTATCTGAAAAATCTACACTGAAAAATGTGGTTGAAACGGGTCAAATCCAAAAGTTACTACAGGGACAGGCTCCGTGTTTCCTGCACACATTAAACACCACGATAATTATCAAATAATTTCAAAGAAACACAGAATTATGAAATGGTTGGGGTTGGAAGGGACCTTAAGGATCATTTTAGTCCAACACCCTGCCATGGGCAGGGACACCTCCCACTATCCCAGGTTGTCCAAGTCCCATCCAACCTGGCCTTGGACACTTCTAGGGATCCAGGGGCAGCCACAGCTTCTCTGGGCAACCTGTGCCAGGGCCTCACCACCCTCACAGGGAAGGATTTCTTCCTAATATCCAATCTGAATCTAATATTCAGAAGAGACTAATTATCCAGTGCTTTATGCTATGCTTTTTCATGATTCAGCTCTGTTGATTTCATGATTCAGGACATCAAGACAACAAGCTAAAGATCACTAGAAAACACTAATCAGGTTTGCTCCAAAGTTTTTAAAGCAGAAGCATAAATACAACAACCACTATTTCTTCTTAGTCACCCCGTTCTGCAGATACTTGAGGAAAACTAAATCAAACTGGCGAGGAGTAGCCTCACTCCTCTCCTTGTGCTGGAAGCAGATCTGTGTGTCCTAAAGCTCCTGTGACAGCAGGTGACACTGTGACAGCAGTGACAAAGCTCTCACCAGCTGCTGGGTTCATTTCACTTTATAAATCCTTTTATTTCACCTGACCACAACACCCTCTTCTTCTGGTCACTCTGCCACAGTACAAACACAGCCTGGACCTTCCCACTCCAGCTCCCCCTCTGTCCCAAATCCTGGGCTCAGCTCTGTCACACATCTCTCCCCACACCCCAGCTTGTGATTCCTTCACCATTTACCTCCTCAGCGACATGATACCTTCCAAGTGCTTATTTTAAGCAGCTCAGAAGCTGTTCAGATCTGTGCAAAACAGCAAATCAACTCCCTGCTTTAGTTTCTGCACCAAACTGGGGCATCCTTGGGATCTGTTTAGGGAGCATTCAAGATCCCACCTCCTCCTCCACACTCCTCCGGCCTCCATCCTCCCCCTGCACTGCTGGTTTCTTTAAAGCTCACATGGTCCAAGAGGACACCTCTATCATGACAGAATACTCTTCTTTCCTCTCCTGAAGTTTTCAGGGCGGCAAAAGTTAAACGGGAACGTTTTTGTTTCTTCTAGTGAAAACTGCTCTGCACAAAAATACAAGAAACTGGGGAAAAAACTGGTTGTGCCTGAGGAACTGGTAAACGCCCTGTGGGAAGGGATGTGCTTTGAGCCTGATCCCCTCCCACTGGGATGTTCAGTGATGCAGCACTGTCTTAAATGTAGAAAGACATCCCTAGGAACCCTGTGTCATTCCACACCACCCCCTGAAACACAACAAGCAGAATATTCTTCTCTCAGCACATCAAAACCACAGGGAAAACCAGGAATCACAGAATCACAGAATGGTTTGGGTGGGAAGGGACCTTAAAGATTCCAATTTGTTTGATCCTCCTGCCATGGACAGGGACACCTTCCACTATCCCAGGTTGTCCAAGCCCCATCCAACCTGGCCTTGGACACTTCCAGGGATCCAGGGGCAGCCACAGCTTCTCTGGGCAACCTGTGCCAGGGCCTCCCCACCCTCACAGGGAAGAATTTCTTCCACATATCTCATCTAAACCTATTCTCTTTCATTTTGAACCCGTTCCCTCTTGTCCTGTCACTCCATACTCCTATAACAGTCTCTATCTTTCTTACAGGATCCCTTCAGGTACTGGACAAATCAGGTCACCCCAAAGCCTTCTCTTCTCCAGGCTGAACAATCCCAATTCTCTCAGCCTTTCCTCGTAGGAAAGGTGTCCCATCCCTCTGGGTACAACTCAGGTTTCCCATCTCCCTCCCACCCACTTATCCACTGCAAGTTATAAGTGAAGAAACATCTGTGACAATGAGACCCAGCTCCCTTCTCCTGGAATAACAAATCCATGTTCTGGCTGCAAGGTCGGCACATCCACAGGCTCTGGACTCTGCCAAGGCAACACACGGATATCACAGAGACCTGACAAAGGCTGACAGCAGACCTTTTCTTACATCCTCTGCCAGCTCTCCTGTGTGCCAAAATATCCAACCACCTCTACCCCCCTCCCTGAGGAAACAACCCCCAGCTCTGCCTTACCTTAATCCACGGATAGAGTCGATGTGCAGGACAGAGAGCAGGGCCCAGGTGACACCAACCAGCACAGGTTTGCTTTTAGTTCAATTTTCAGCTGCTCTAGATTCCTACCTGGTGGCTGCTGAGCCAAACCTGCAGAGCCTGGCACTGGGAGCTGCATTTCTGCTTCCTCAGAAAGCCAGCAGTTAATGGCATTCAGGCTGACTCGAGAATCATGGAAATATCTTTATTAAGCATGTCAGGAAACGTAGCAAAATGCTGTGTCGAACAATTGGCCGTAGCAATGCTACTCAGCCCTGCAAAGCGAGCCTGGATCACATCTGATGTGTTACATAAAATATATGTCAGCATTTTCCTGGCAATAACAATAGAGCAGTTGTTGAAAAAACCTTAACACGCTGCAAATAAAATATTTGGAATTGTGGTCACTGCGGAGCTTAACACACTCAGCTGGAGACTCACATGTCTCAATCCCCTTACAAAGTGCTGAATAAGGCCACTTTTTCAGGTATATAAATACACAGTGGTGAGTTTAAGGTCTTCTTATATATTTCAGGTATAAAAGACATTTTTATTTAGCTCTATCTATGCATTCCTGCATATAGGGATATGACCCGAGGTGCAAAAAATGGAGATGAAAGCAGGAAAGCAAGGCCAGTGTGAGGGAGGAGATACAGTAGCAAAGTTTTTTATGAGGCTTGAAAACTGCTGAGATTAGTCAGGAAAGAAATCAGAAATAATAGGAAAGCAGTGGATGATCATATAAGGAGGAGGGAAAGCACTAAATGTAGGGGATGGGGAAATGAAAAAAAATAGAAATAAAAAATACAAACAAACAAACAAACCCCAACCCAAACAAACAAGCAGAGAAGAACTGCCTTTTAAATGAGTTACAGAATTGCCAAGGGTCAGAGAAGAGTTCAGGAGCCAGGAATGCACCCTCAGAGTTCAAGCATGTGATTTCTCCATGGAATTCTGTCCAGCTGGAGCTCTGGATGCTGTCCTTGCAAGGCTTTGAGAATCTACCCATTGCTGACTGTGGGCCCCCCCCCAGTAACTACACCAGTAACTCATCTCCTCGGTGCTCTCACTGAAGCAGAAGCTGCTTTTGGCACTTTTGGGGGATGGAGAATCCTCCAACTCAACCCAAGCCCAGCCCAACAGAGGTGGCCTCCTGTGACTTCTTGTGACCTGACCCTATGGGACAAATTCCAGTTAACATCAGTGCTCCCAGTGACTCCAACAAGGTCGGGATTTCATCTCCTGCTACTTATGGGTCTGAGCTGTGCTGGCTCATCCTGAATCATAGAGGTGCTGACACCTCATTCCTGAGCTCTGAGCAGAAACCTCCTTCCCCAGACACATGTCCCCATCCAGACTGGGCTCATCCCACAGTGAGGGCAGCAGGGGAGAGGGGGATTCTGCCCCTCTGACCCCTCAGGTGAGACCCCACCTGCAGAGCTGCCTCCAGCTCTGGGGAACAACAGCACAAGGACGTGGAGCTGCTGGAGCGAGTCCAGAGGAGGCCCCGGAGATGGTCCGAGGGCTGGAGCCCCTCTGCTCTGGAGCCAGGCTGGGAGAACTGGGGGGGTTCACCTGGAGAAGAGAAGGATCCAGGGAGACTTGAGAGCCCCTTCCAGTGCCTAAAAGGGCTCCAGGAGATCTGGAGAGGGACCTGGGACAAGGGCTTGGAGAGACAGAACAAGGGGGAATGACTTCAAGCTGAAAGATGACAGGAATAGATGGGATATTGGGAAGAAATTATTGGCTGTAAGGGTGGTGAGGCCTTGGCACAGGTTGCCCAGAGAAGCTGTGGTTGCCCCATTCCTGGAAGTGTTCAAGGCCAGGTTGGATGGGGCTTGGAGCAACCTGGAATAGTGGGAGGTGTCCCTGCCCATGGCAAGGGGTAAAACAAGATGACCTTTAAGTTCTCTTCCAACCCAAATCATTCTGGGATTCTGTGACCCTTCCAACCAAACCATTCTGGGATTATCAGTAAAAATCCCTCTGGCATAGCAAAAAACCAAAATTCAACTTGACCTGAAAAGGACACACAGGAACTGATTCAGCACCAGTTTAGATTAAATTCAACATTTTATATAAGTAAGGAAACTCCCAGACTTTCCAACTTTTCCCACTGTAATATCCCAGGATCAACAAGTACTCAGGGCTAGACTGGAACAGCTGGAAAAGGGATATACTGGATATACTCAGCCCCGTGATGCTCAGTGACAGGAGCAGGACTGGGCTGGTGGCTGTGCTGTGTTTCAGGTACCTTTGAAGAGACTGACACCAGCAGAAACAAAGCACTTGCATTTCTGTGAGCTCAGTCATCCCAGGAGAGCACTTCTGAAAGGTTTAGGAAGCCTTTTGATTAGAAGGGAAACTGGAAATCCCAGCTACAGATCCCAGCACAGAACAGGGAAAAACCTGCTGTCACCAAAACGACCCATTTAATATTTTTTTTCCCACAGCTCTACCAGAAAATGAGTTACACAGAAAACCAGATGAAGGGTAAGGAGGAACACAGAGGGCTGTTAGTGTGGTCTCACCACCACCTCCCTGCTCCAGGTAATTCTGCTTTGTCCAAGCTACCCCCGAGAATCCCCTGCTCTCACCTGGTTTATCTGTGATGTCTCTTTAGGGATGACGTGACTTGGTGCTGATTTTAATGCATCTCGACACCTATCAGGGCTCCTGATCTCACAAGGTGCCTTTCTCACCCTTCCCAGCTCCCCTTCTTCCCTGAAAAACTGCATCAGACGAGGACTTAGCCCTAAGCCCAACAGCTTAAATGAGTCACTCGTCCCACTGAAGGGGGTGTTCAGTCTGGAGAAGTGAAGGCTCCAGGGAGACCTCAGAGTCTCTTCCAGCACCCAAAGGGGCTCCAAGAGAGCTGGAAAGGGACTTTGGACAAGGGCCTGGAGGGACAGGATGGGGAGAATGGCTTCCCACTGACATGGGATAGCACCACACCCACTTGGAGGGATTGAACATCAGTAGCATTCCTCTGCTTTTGTTATAAAAAAAGACGAAAAACCCCAAATAACTAGAAATCTGTGCCAGTCCTGAGCTAGAACTCAGTGGCTGATCCTTCTCCCCAGGTCCTGTCTGCAGGGATTTGCAGCAGGGACACAGCAACCACCCCACAGAGACACTGGGATGTTGATAAGTCTGGTCTAAAGGAAAGAATGGCTCTCAAACCTGGCTGTAGCATCCTGGGCAGAGCCCCAGCTTATCCTGGGATCTGATGGGTAAGGAGAGCAGTGGGTTCTACAGGCAGAGGAAAAAGGCTTGAGGAAGCAAAGCTTTATAGGAGGAGGAGGATGGGGAGATCTGGCAGCCCCACTGGGAAGGCAAATTTGCTTTTCTTAGATTATTTAGGGTCTCCCCCTAAATCTTCCTTGGCCCTGCCTCGTCTAACGCCGGCCCTGCCAGAGACACTAATTTTCCCTGCCCCATCTGTTTGGATTTGCTCACTTCCTAATTTATCCAACGCCTAGCTCCATGGTGGCTAAGCATTTTAATCACAGTGATTAACACACTGAGCAAGAACAAAACAAAAATGGTTAATCAAAGGCTATTAGCAGTGTTTGAATGTCTCGACGCCGCGTTTTACACATGAATGCTGGTTAACGATCATCTCCCCACAACACTTCCTACGGTCCCTGATTTATTCCTTCCTCTGCCAGCTCGCAGTTTGCCACCACCACGGCAGAGATTTTGACCCATTTGGCACCGGGAGGACACAACACTCTCCTGCAGGAAACGCTCAGGGTTTTCAGCCTGTCTGAAGTGCTCGAAGCCACGAGCAATCACCGGAAAATCCTCGGGAGAACAAGCACAGTGGGACGGAGATGCAACCTCTGATGCTTCCAAACATAAAGAGGATCCTTCCCAAATCGAGGAATGGGACAGATCTACAACAAAAAATGCCAAGGACTGTCATTATTAGATGTCTTAACTAGTGTTTGGCACACAGGGATATTATTTATGCACAAACACAGGGAGCTGGGGATTAATATAAGCCTCGACTTGCTCCTACAACCCTACTCATCACCCCAAAATTATTCCCAGCATCAAAACTGAGCCCAGTGCCCAACTGGGAATCAGAAACCCCCTGGGTGAAGCAATCTTAGCACCCAAAAAGGCTCGAGGATTGCTCACAGGAAGCGAGGGGATGCCCTAATACCTGGCCAAAGCATTAATTTGGGAAGCCCAAGCCTGGAAGAATGAGTTACCTGGGCAGGGAAAGTGTCTTATCTGTGTTTGTAAAGCCCTGTGTAAATTAACAGCCTTGCACAAACAGGATTTAAAACAAAAATACAAGTGCAGCAACAGGGTTTATGGCTTTAAATACATCTCCAGTGGTTTAGGCTGTGAGCACAGAGCTGAATGGTTTATTTACAAGTCACGGCTGCTTAAAGGAAAGCAGAAATGTAGGTTTGTTTGGGTGTTTTTTAATAGTTAATACAACTAAAAGCAGCCCAAAAAGTTTGGCCACTCTTCCATGTTTTGAATTCCGCTGCTTTCAACTGGTCCTTCTGTCACTGAGCTTTTTCTGAGGCCCCATTGGCCAAATAAGTTTTATTTTTCTTATGAAATAGGACACCATGGGGCTCTGGTTCTGGGTTCAAAAGCCTCCAGTAAAAGCTGAATGACGGGTTGTGGAATCATGGAATCATTAAGGTTTGAAAAGACCTCTAAGATCATTAACCACTATGTCCATAATAACCAGTAAGGCAGAAAATGCTACAATCCCATGCCTGCACACAGACATCCAGCTCCCTTGGGATAAAAAAGGGTCTCTTTGGTGGTGAACTGGAAGGAATTGAAATGAGCAGCACAAGCAAACACTTCCTGTTCTACTCAGGTTTTCACCTCCCTTTTCCAAGTAATCACCACTACAGGGACATTAATTGTTTCAGCTCAATCTTTGCTTTGTTAGAAGTGTATATTTACAGCAAAACGGCAGTTTTGGGGTTTTTATCTCCAGTTTTGGGTTTTCTGGATATGTGGAGACAAGTATCCGAAGTCTCAGTGCTGTGCAATAGAAAAGAGTCATCTCAAGATGGACCTCAATGAGCTCAGTCCAGTTATGTCTCCAGTCATTCAGGTCCCTTAAAACATTATTCCCAGGCACAGGAAGCAATAACCACACTGACCCTGCACGTTATTCATTTAAAAAGCCTGGCTGGTAGATCCTTACATTGCCCATCCCAGCTTCCCACCAGTTCTACTCCACTGTTTATTTATAATTTACTATCCAGGTGTCTCTGGGACAACTTAATACCCCGCGATGGGCTCTCATCTCCTCCCTGCTAATGAACATAATAAATAACCACAGTGAGCATTAGAATCAATATTACACTCTGCTCACATCCTGGAGAACATGAGGTCTGTGGCTTGAAATCCTGCTGGAGATGAAAAGTCTCCCTGGGATCGGGAGTGCTCAGGCAGGAAAGGTGGATTAGTGGGCTTGGATCCCAAGGGACAGCTCTGTTCTCCGAAGGGCTGGGAAGGCATCGTGCAGCTCATGGCTCATGTTTCAGGTGAGATGCCAAGAACTGTTTGAAACTAAAACAGGAAAGATTTAGATTGGATATTAGGAAGAAATTCCTCCCTGTGAGAGTGGGGAGGCCTTGGCACAGGTTGCCCAGAGAAGCTGTGGCTGCCCCATCCCTGGAAGTGTTCAAGGCCAGGCTGGATGGGGCTTGGAGCAACCTGGTCTAGTGGAAGGTGTCCCTGCCCACGGCAAAGGGGTAAAACAAGATGACCTTTAAGTTCTCTTCCAACCCAAATCATTCTGGGATTCTGTGACCCTTC
>NW_016690359.1:1548911-1622141 GCF_001604755.1 Lepidothrix coronata
GATGGAACCACGGAAGGGAAAAGGTGTCCCTGCCCCTGGCAGGGGAGTTGAACTGGATGGGCTTTAAGATCCCTTCCAACCCCAACCATTCCATGACTCTATGAAGAGACATCAAAATTTTATGCACTGAGTAACCTCTGTGAACAAAACTACGGATCCATTTCTGCTTTGAGAAAATAAATGATTTTAACGGGTGCTATCACAGTATAAAGTTCTATTCACTGCATGAGAGGAACAGGCTGCAGCTACTTGGAATTCTCCTTCCTATAAGGCAGAATAACAGACAACTCTCGGGATGCTGAATTCAACTGCTTTTTCCCTTTGTTTCCTGCTCTTAGGAATTCAGAAGAACCCCACACAAGATTTCATGCTGCCTCTTGTCAAAGCCAAGACATTCCTCAATTCACTCACCAGCTCTTCACCTTCTTCCTGACCTGCTCCTACACCGACAGCTCCAAGGCAGGAGCCAAACCACATCATCCAGCAGCTGAAATCAGACCCAAGCTTTTCCTTTTAAAACACCCATCACCCTTGAGATTAGTTATTGCACCACTTGGGAGCCTCCCAGGAAATATTCAGGCAACATATCTCCTTGCTCCCTTCTCAGTGCTTGCCCTTTTCCAGGATTTTCCTTCAAATCACAACCTGCTGGAGAGAAATCAGTGGGGACTCAACTCTCACCAGACCCCGGGGTGAGTTACTCCAAGTGGTAAAAGATGAGAAAAATGAGAGAAACCACAGCTCAGTGACTCATCCAAGAGCTGCCAAAGCTATTCCTGGTTTCACGCCAAGGAATCTCTGTGTAAAATCACCCCAGGTACCCTGTTTATCATGTGTATCCCGGGGCAGATGGGATTTGATCCAGAGGGGGGGATTACAGTGTCTGTGCCCTGTTTTCAGAGCTGGGTTTCCCTCCTCCTCCAAGGGGCTCAGCTCTCTGCAGAGACCACAGGCATTCTTAAAATGCAATCTTCTGGTGGAAGGTGTCCCTGCCCATGGCAGGGGGTTGGAATGGGATGATCTTTAGGGTTCCTTCCAACTCAAACCATCCCAGGATTCTGTGATTCTGTAAAATCCTTCACATTAAAACACACTTCAACTGCAAAGTATATAAAACACATTCCTGCTAAAAACTCCAATAACGCAAGAGCAATTTCTCTAAACATATTCCCAAAGCCCAATAAATACACACGAAACATAACTGCCTAATAAAAATACCAAGAGCAAACACAAGTTTTCCAAATCTCCTTCACCAGCTTCTCATTTGACTGGAGAATCAGAGAATTATAGAGTTATTCATGGAATGGTTTGGGGTAGAAGGGACCTTAAAGCTCATCTCATTCCAACCCCCTGCCATGGGCAGGGACACCTCCCACTAGCCCAGGTTGCTCCAAGCTCCATCCAACCTGGCCTTGGGCACTTCCAGGGTAGTCCTGGAACCCCAGCCAGAAAATATTGCACAGGCAAACCCTAAAAAATACAAAGATCTTCAAGTCTCTCCAGTATATGAGAAATTCCCAACTGCCATTACTTTGTTGAGTCACCAGGAAAGAACCTGGTCCTCCACATCATGAAATCGTAACTCCTTAAGGTGGGAAAAGACCTCTGAGATCATTGAGTCCAACTCAACATCGACACCACAGAGAAGCTGGAAAACTGACCTTGGAATATTCAGTGCCTTGTCCCACTTAAAAATAAGAGTATCCACAATTAATCCGTGGAAAGGTTTTTGTTGCACAGATGCTTCCTCTCTCTGCAAGGGGCAAAAACTCACCCTGCTGTTTCAGCTCTTCCATGACAACTTACTGTTTCTAAGGCTTAAGTAATCCCTATTCCACAGAGGAATTTGCATGAAAACAAAACAAAACAAAAATAAAAAAACTCAATAAAACAGCTGTAATTGCCCTGTTCTCAATATTTGCAGGAAAACTGTTTCATGCCCTCAGAATTCACAGAATCAGGGAATGGTTTAGGTTGGAGGGGACCTTGAGGATCATCTCGTTCCAACCCCCCTGCTATGGGCAGGGAACCTTCCTAATGTGGGAATCTCCCTAATTAAAACAGCAAAGAGACACCAAGCAAAGCAAAAACTACAAAAAAAAAACAAGCACTGAAGAAAACTTTGCCAAGCTCCAAAATCCCTCAAAGGACTAAAACATCCACCGCAGGCTGTTAAACACACGGCACCTCCTGCTCGGGAACTTTGAAAGCCACAGATGCCAGGTGATGGCTGGATAACCTGGAGGAAAATCACAAGTTACCTGCCCAGATCCAACACCTTTTCCTTGGCCACCTGTGCTCTTTTCTGTTTGCCATCAGAGAGACGATAATGAGCCGCACGACGTTTTGGCCTGAGATCTCTGAAAATACTTCTCTGTACTGCCTTTCAAGCATTGTGAGCTGTTTTCAGTAACTGGTAGAGTTCAAAAAAAAAAAAAAAAAAAAAAAAAAAAAAAAAAAAAAGGTGTTTTATTCTCAAATTGGAACTACTTTAAAACCACCAAACATTGCTTCTGCTCTGTGGTTCCTTCCTTTGACTCAGGCAGTGATCACGGATCACAGGCAGCGCTGCACAATGGCTGGTTACCCCTGTCACCCCAAGCTCTGACCCGTTCAGGACACGGAGCTACATCTTTAATTCACCAAAGGCACGATGGAACAACTGCAGGACACCCCAGGAAGGGCCTCCATCAAAGCTGGAGCAGAGCTGAGTCGGGAAGGACTGGTAGCAAACAGCCTCATTTAGATAATCCCACTGGTTTGACCCAAGGCGATACAACTTTATCAGATAACAGAACTCCCCTGGGGGGGGGAAAAAAGAGCATGAGCTCATAAACCCACAAAGGCTGACTTTGCTGACTGAATCCAGAGGGTTTAGATGTATCTTCAGGGCTGCACATCAGCCCCTCTGCTGTGGGCTGAATGGGACACGGTGTGCAGGGGAATGGAACAGCTACACGCAGAGCTGGTAAACAGTTCTAATTTAAAGGTGGGTAAAACAGCCTAATTTAAACCTGCAATTTCTTTTTATAATTCTACTCAGATGATTAGGAAGAGCGATATAGATCCTTTAATGGGCAAATAATTTTGGTGTCATCATTAGATTCATCAGGCAAAGGCTGCAGGAGCAAATTCCATGTCTGGGATGGTAAATTTTCTCGGGCATTCCCTGCTCCTACAAAGAAGCTGCTCTGAAATCTAATACAGAGCTTAACAGCACTCTCAGTAAAACCAGTCTTAAGTTGTCAGGCTTTGAGGTTGCATTTCTATTATGAACTTCTCTCTCATTAATAAGGCAAAGGGACCCAAGCTCCAAAAACCTGAGACTTCCTGAGGGTCCCTGGCTGGATGGAAACTCAGCAGATGATGCCTGAAGGGCAAGGAGAGTCAGCTTGGGACAGGTAGGAACTTCCTCAGAACATTTCTCAGTGACCCAACAAAGTCTGTGTGGATCAAAGGAAACACTGAAACCTGAACTCCCTGAAAGGAGGTGGCAGTGAGGTGGGATCAGGCTTTGCTCCCAGGGAACAAGCAACAGGACAAGAGGAAACGGCCTTAAGCTGTGCCACAGGGAGCTGCAGGTTGGACAGCAGGAAGAATTTCTTCACTGAAGGGATGGTCAGACACTGGAAGGGGCTGCCCAGGGAGGTGGTGGAGTTCCAATCCTTGGAGGAGTTCAAGGACGTGGCACTCAGTGCTCTGGGCTGGGTGACAAGGGGGGGATCGGGCACAGGTTGGACTCGATGACCTTGGAGGTCTTTTCCAACCTCAGTGATTCAATTATTCTGTGAAAAGTTGAACACACTCCTACAGAAGGAAACTGGGTAAAGGACAGGAAACACATGAGGGGCAATGCCAAGGAGGGAGGACAGGACATTGCCCATCTCAGAGCTCTTTACAGATATCAGAGAATCCCACCGGCCTCACAAACAGGGACACACACTCGCAGTTGGAGTTAACACAGATTAACTGTCTTACTGAAAGGTTTTCTCTGGCACTGGAAGAAAAATAAGTACCATTAAAGGTGTCTGATGGGTAAAAATCTCCAGTTTTATGATGGGGAAACTGCTCCTAAGGATGCAGACTTCTATTTTGAGTGACTAACAGATGTTTTCGCTGAGGATTTAGGACAGGAAGAATACAAATGGAATCATAATGGCAGCCTAATGAAGCTTAGTCCTCAGTTAATTCACACAACCAATTAATACCACACCCAGTGGAACATGTGAGCAAGGCAAGGACCCTTTCCCTGACCATAAGGCAAAATATCCAGTCTAAGTATCACATCATGGAATGGTTTGAGTTGGAAGGGACTTAAAGACCATAAATATGTGCATTTTAACTCTTTATTAGGGCTGTGGTCCTTTATGAGCAGCACACAAGGACCCAGCACCGAGTCCCAGTCAGAAACACTTCCCTGTTCCCAGCCAGGCTCCTTGAGCAGTCAAGAGCCTTGAACAGCTTTCTGTTCTAGTGAGACCCACATTCCACGTGGAAAATGGCACTAAATAACAAATTTTCAGTTGGTACCTCCTCATTCATTAATTCCTACGTGAAATTCTTCAGCAGCTCCCCTCCAAAATAACAGGATGGTTTTGCCTTTCCTCACCATTTCCCCCCAAACCACAGTTTCAGGATGGTAAAAGGAATTCATTCAATGCAAACAGAAGAGTTTTGACCCTCCCAGTGTTTTTACACACCTTTGTTAGGAGTGCTAGTTTACAAATCCTCTAATCTCCTGAAAGAAAGGGGGAAATAACTGAGTCCCAGGCAAGGAAGTCAGCACAGACATCAAAAATTCAATTTAAACCCTGAATTCAAACTCCCGTCGCAGCTTCGCAGCTCCCAACAATTGTGGTCTCTTTTTTACTTCCTCTGAGAAGACACTGAAACACCAGCAATAAAAATTAGAAATAATTTGCCCTGCCTGCTAAAAAATTGGTCACTTCCCAGGAACTGCAAAGAGCCAGTTCCTGGTGAAAGGAGCAGCAGGGAATTCCAGGAGATCTGTGTGTTCAAATAGGAAATTCGTTGCAGGCAGAGCTTGATCACAACCAAGAAAAATAATGAGCCTCTAATTGTGCAACAAGCCATACCAGAAAAAAAAAAAAAAAAAAAAAAACCAAATGTTTTGATAAATGGAATTATTAAACTCCAGAGCAGTAAAACAAAGGCTAAGAACACAAATGATAATAAAGCATCATTTATGGCGGTGTTCTGAAGCACTCCAGTGAAGCACAGGTAAATGCCAGGTTACCCAGGCAGAGGTTTAGTACTAAAAAGCAGTGTTTAATCTGATTTTTTGCTCTCCTGAATTTCTGGACGAAAAATATTCCCTTTACTCATGGTTAATTTTTATTTTTCTATGAGGATGTGTGGGTTTTTTCAGCACATCCCGAGACACGGGGCACAACCAGAAAGGACCAAGCACTAAGACCAACCCTACAGGGCTCTTTTATCCCTCATGTTCCCTGTTAGACAACCAGATTTCAAACAGGGCTTTGCATCCCAATTGGAGAAGCCACACCAATTTCACAGCAGCTGAGGAAATGCCTGAGAATAGTTGAACTTAGGGACGTCAAGATTTTCACACAATAAAACCAGACCAGATCAACCATAATTTTTCTGCAAAATTATAAATGACACCTGAAGTCCTGGCTGGATTCACCTACCGAGAGATGATTAAGCTGCAAATCTGCAATTACTTCTAATCTTAAATAACTGATAGGATTTGAACTCCCCACATACAGTAGCTCAGATGTGATATTACTGGGAGCTTTTTGAAACCAATCAATAACTATTAAAGCTGGATCCCATCAGCTACCACCAGGTATCAGCCACTTTCTCAATATTTCAAGGATTCAGTTATTCTTAGACACAGTTAAAGTAGTAAAATGAAGTGGTCTCATACTGACACTGCGATAAATACGAGATTAAATATAGAACAAATTTATTACTCCCTGAAGTCCTACTGAGTGTCCTGATTTTTTTTTTTTTTTCTATATCCACAACAGTCTGGTTTACTTTGATGTTTTATTATCCCAGATCTAAAGCTCACTATTGCAAAGCTGGTTCAAAGACCCAAACCTGACCACGCCGGGAACGGGAAGAGATGCCGAAGGGAACGTGCGGATGGGGATGACGACCCTCTGACAGCCGCCGTGCCCCACTTAGAGCAAGTGGCACTGCCAGGAGAGTGATTTGTGACACTGAGCGTGTGTGACACGTGGTGGCACCCCTGGAGTGCCTGTGGGCTGCCAGAGGGACGTGCCTGCGGGAGCCGACTTTTCCTAATACCCCCGCGCTTTGAAGGGAGCGGAATAATCAACCCATTTCTGAAGCGCTGGTTTGAAGGGCTCCGAGGAGTCTTAAAGTAAAGCAGTTAATTACTTGGTGTGCTTTAAAAATAAATCAACCCCCAAATTAAGGTTGGATGGGTCTGGGTGATGAGTTTCTGGCTTGCAGCCTGTCCAGTGCTCCCAAGATGGTCCCAGTTTAACCCCACTGGGTCCTCACGGCAGAGCAAAGCACTCAGAGACGCTGAGGAGCAAGGAACCACATCCTCCCTCATCAGCATCCAAGCAGGATGAGTCCACAAGGACACAAACATTTGGGTCTCAGCTAGATGGACTCATTTGAGCCTCTGCTACATTCCCTGGAAGTGTTCAAGCACAGGCTGGACAGGGCTCGGAGCAACCTAGTGAGGTGAAGGTGTCCCTGCCCGTGGCAGGGTGGTTGGAACGAAATAACTTTTAAAGGTCCCTTCCAACCCCAACCATTCCATGATCCTATGACGTGCCTTGGCATTTCTCCTTTTCCCAGCTCACCTGGGATTCACCCTTAATGCATTAATACTAAAGTGACCCACTGAATGTAACTCTCCCAAAGGTGACATCGATAATCTAATCCAATGAATGGATCTGAGACCCACTACTGGATATAGACCCAAACAGGTCTATATGGCCACATCTGAAAGCTAGAAGTGGAGTGTCCTGGAGACTGTGATAGGCTGGATACACCTTCAAAAAAACACCCCAAAACCAAACCAACCATATTCTCATAAAAATGAAAACTAACCCTAAGTAAGGGGAGTATTTTCCTTCCAGTGTGTTGCATCCTTCTGGGCTCCTCCTTGTCCACTAGGCAGGTATGATGTTATTTGTGTGGCTCAACCACCACAGGATCACCCCTGGCACAATTTTGGCTGGGACCTACCAGCCCTCACCTCAGCAGCATCTTGGCACCGCTGGAACCATTCCCAGCTGGCATCCTGGAGAAAGCCACCCTCTCCCAAAAGCCATGAAGGCTTAGCACGACAGAAACACCCACACTATGCCAGCCCATCTCGGGGCCAGAGGACAAATCCTACCACTGCTGTGCTCCCAAGAGGAGATGTGGCCAGTGAGGGGGAGTTCAGGGATCAGGGAAGACAAAGTAGGCTCTATTCTTGAACAGAGGACATGGTTGGATTTTACGGGTCTTTTATTTAAAGGAGCAACTTGAAGAAGAGGAAAGCAACAAGATGGAACCACGGAAGGGAAAAGGTGTCCCTGCCCATAGCAGGGGGTTGGAACAAGATGATCTTTAAGATGAACAAGATTATCTTTAAGATGAACAAGATGATCTTCCCACCCAAACCATCCTGTCATTCTCTGAAGGGCTTTGGTATCATCCAAAAGTGAGCTTTGTGACATTTGGGGCTGGAGCCTCTCCCGGCGTCAGTGGCACGATGCATTTACGTCAGCGTGTGACAACGGCCCCGGAGTGACAAGGACTAAGGTGAGATTAAGCATTCAGGAGAAAAGCTCGTCCTTCACTGGAACAAGGGCACCAAAGCCTTATCAAGCGCTGCCTTTCGGCACAGCCACGTGCCCAGGCCAAGCCTCACCCTCCAGCTCCCGCTCCGGGTCGGATGCACATGACTTGGCAAGGCACTGCTGCAGCTTTTCCCAAGGAAACCACTTCTCCCCCAGCCCAGTTGTAACAAACACCGGGAAATAAAGCCCTGAAACGACCTCCTGCTGTGTCACCCAGTCAGGGCGACAGACCCTGCGTGGTGACTTCACACCCCGACGTGAGATCGGATCTTCCCGGGATTTGTGAGTCTCCTGCAAGGCAGGAGCTGATGGATTTCTGCAGCCGGTGCACACACTGTTCCAAATTATTTCCACTCCTAATTAATATTCATAAACGACCCACAATACTGCGCCTTCCATCAGCCGTCACACACCACCCACGCCAGATGAAAGGACAACTACACCAGATAAGCAGTTTATTGGATCAAAAGTCCCCTTCAGAGCAGGAGACAGCTATTGGAACAGCTCAAACTGATAGCATTCCATGGCAGGGAGGGAGTATCAGCACATCTCCCTCTTTAAACCCCAGATTCAGCACCCGGAATGCATAACCCAATTATTATGTTAATTTAGCTGCATTTTGCTGCTCCAGGCCGGAGCTGGAGGGAGGAACTTGGGTTTGAAGAGCTGGCACCGAAAATGGCCACTTCAAAAAACTCAAGAGACACCCAATTACACCATCAGTGTTTCAGGTTTAATTCCCTGTCCCTGTTGTCACCTGTCTGGATCTGGGCAAGGACTTTGCCCTTCAGCTTTTGCTTTCACTTGCCATTTACATCTTGCTCAAGCAAGATGCTGAAAGGTGCTTTTACCCATCCTCCTCCCCAAAGTCAGTTTAGGTGGAAAAAATCAAGGATCTCATCCCCTTGCACAGAACATGGACTGGGAATAACAGCCTGGCTGCTGCTGTTTGGCCACTAAAAAGAAGTTAATTAAAAAGACACCTGACAATCCCATCAAGCCCATGCAGGGTGACAGAAAACACTGAATCTGTAACATCGGGTGTTCCCCCCTCTCCACCTAATGGGAAACAAGTATTTCCCAGCTTTAAACTGAAAGACAGCAGGTTTAGGTTGGACATTAGGAAGAAATTCTTCCCTGTGAGGGTGGTGAGGCCCTGGCACAGGTTGCCCAGAGAAGACATGGCTGGCCCATCCCTGGAAGTGTCCAAGGCCAGGCTGGACAGGACTTGGAGCAACCTGGGATAGTGGAAGGTGTCCCTGGTTGGAATCAGATGATCCTTAGGGTCCCTTCCAGCCCAAACCATTCCATGGTTCTGGCAAGATGGTTCAAAGGAACAGGGAAAGGTGTATTTCCCACTGCTCTCCAGAGCTGTTCTGCTCCTCATCCATGAGGGACCCAAACAGTCTGCCCAAGAAAAAGCATATTTACACCCATTGCCAGAGAGGGAAAGTATAAATATTTCCAAAGCGTTATGAAGGCTGGTACTTACAGTCATGCTTTGAAAGGGAAAGAATAAAGCAAAATATTCAATTAGAAAAAATTACTATAATTGCAGGTTCTATTTTATCCCTCCATTAAAGCAATAAAGTGCCTGGGAATATTGCTGAGCTGGGATACAGAGCTTAGTGCTACTTAACATATTAATATACATCCAGGGGGGTTAATTTAATTTAGATCTGCATGAGGGTCTTCTCTCCTCCCTGGACCCCACTGTCTCTCCCTACACTTCCAACCATCCAGCTGGATATCCATGCATGATTCTCCCCCAGGCCAAGGGATGGACATGCAGAACTGAGGCTGGACATAAATTCTGACATGTGCCACCACACCTCCAGAGCCAGGGGACATCCAGCACGTCCATGCACAGCTCCACACATCCACATTCCAGTTAAAACCCTGTCTGCCTGCCCCTCAAAGCTGCAATGTCGGGATATTTGATTTTCTATTGGAGGAAAACATCCAGTTTTTGCTCTCCGAACATGAAACAAAATCCTCTCGGAAACGTAAAATCATCCCGTTTTGCTCCAACAGCACATAAATCCCATGGGAAGGGATTTGTTGTTGAAAGTCACTGAGCAAGGAACTGCTGAGGCTGAAGAAGGGGCTCTTCCTCCCAGCCCTGGCTCTCATCACACTTTTCCACACTACGACGCCACAAGTTGCAGTTTTCCCAATAAAACCTCCTCGTTCTTCCCTGCGATAGGAGATAAGTGAATCTTATTTTAGGGAGCCCTTCATCCTTTTAATTAAACAAATTAATATCACTGCTCCCTATCTCGTAGCCTCCATTATCTTTTGTGAACTCCTACAATTCTGTTGTAAAGATATATTGAAAAAGTGCTAATTGAGATAATCTCTGGAATTCAAGAGTTGCTGTATTTTTAGCCATGTTTTAAAACTATTTTCCCTTTGTTTCTGGAATGCCTCCCATCCTTCCTCCCCTGCCAGACTGTTTACATTATTTAAATGCCTTCTGCTTATACCACTCTTTACAATTTTTACTTCAACAACATCGGCCTCCGTTGCTCTTTTTTCCCTCACTTAGACATAACTGGGATGAATTCCAATCCCAAACTCAGAACCACTCCTGGTGCTTTACTGCTGTCTTCTGTGTTTGGTAGATCAGGCAACACATTCCTGCCAGTCCTGTCATCCAGGACTGCCTGGGGGGGGGATCCAAGCATGAGGAGTTAAACTGTTCTTCTTTTACAACAGAAAAGGGGATTTTCCCAGACGTTGGAATGCTTTAAACTCACAGGGATAGTTCTCTTCCCTCTGCCTTAGCAGAGGAGCCTGAACTACGTCCCTGAAAGGATGGGGAAGCCCAACTCTCCTGGAGTTTTATGGAGAGTTGTCAAATCCAGTATCCATTGTGGAGGCAGAAACATGACACATCTCCCCTGTCCCTACAGAAAATCCCAGAGAGCCCCAGGAGCTGAGGGAGGCTCCGGCAGCCAGACACTCTCCTCTCCCACCTGGGTTGTTTTTTTTCCACAGGTTTAATTGGAAAAGTGATAAAGGCAGCTCCAGGTGCCAGAGCCTTTTGCATCGTGGCTCCTGAAGAGTTTTTAATAAGAGTTCTGCCAAAGTGGTGGGAGTTTTATGGGAAACCTCTCCCTCATCCACCTCCCTGCGAAGGCAGACCAGGAGATGCAGCTCAGCAGCCCAGTGAGTTTTCCAGACTGAGCCTGGACCTCTGAAGCGTTCACTTAAACCTGATCACAGTAGGCTTGGTTTTCCTAGTCCCCATTCACAGACCATCTACAGGGCACTGAGGCAGCTTTGGGATAGATTCCTGTCTTAGTTCTATTCCCCATGGAAGAGGAAGAAGATGCCTATTCCCTCAACCCATCCTGTGCAAAAGGGGGTATTCAGAGGGGGAATAAAAAAAAGAGGGAAAGTGACTTTTTACATGGACAGACAGTGATAAGACAAGCAGGAATGGTTTTAAACTAAAAGAGAGGGATTTAGGTTTGACATTGGGAAGAAATTCTTGGCTGTGAGGGTGGGGAGGTCCTGGTACAGGTTGCCCAGAGAAGCTGTGGCTGCCCCTGGATCCCTGGAAGTGTCCAAGGCCACATTGGACAGAACTTGGAAAAACCTGGTCTCGTAGGTGGCATCCCTGCCTGGGGACAGCTGGAATTAGATGATCTCTAAGGTCCCTTCCAACCCAAACCATTCTGTGATTCTACTCTATGACAACACGTGGATATTTCTTTGGGATACAAAAATCCTCAACAGCCTCTGCAGCAGGAAAACCAAATCATCCCAAACGTGCCACTGCCCAGGCAGAGCGGGGCAGAGGAAGAGGAGGGCACGATAAAGGCTCTGGGCTTGAACACAGAAGGTTTCAGCAAAGCTGCCAATTCTGCAAAGGATCTTCTGTGCAGCTGAAGTCACTTAAGGACAGACTGTGAATATTTCATAGGTGAACCTGAGCTCTCACAGATTCCCAAAGAAAGGAGACGTGAGGAGAAGCACAGTCTCCAAGTCCCACTATAGTTTTGGGGACACATTTGAGATGGGCTTTTGCTCTACTTTTTTGTCTCTTGGCCAAGATCTGATTTTATTGCTGTTTCAAGACTCAGATACAAGGAATAACGCACTGAAATAACCAAAGTCCATCGGTAAAATTTGTCCAGGGGTGGACAAAGAGCAGCTCCTGAAACTTCTCTTGAGCACTGTAAATGTTGTTCCTGTGCTACAGCAATTCCATATAACCAAACACAGGCTGAAACTGAAATACAGAATGGTGGAAAATATAAATTTCCAGAGTGGGGGAGTTACAAAAAAAAAAATTAAAAATAAAAGTCCATCCATGGGAAGCTGCAATGGGCTGCTCCTGCTACCCTGGGACACAGCCAAATGCTCAGTCCCACAGCCCAGAAGATTTTGGGACCATTCTTGACACTGCAGCCTAAGGATATGGGATGTGCCTGTTGATCTGCCCTGCAAGGACTGTGCTGTTCTGCTCCCCAGGGTTAGAAAGCCATGGTGCTCCTCCCACTGTCAGACTGCTGCGAGGGTTGAGGATTTTTTTAAATCCTTCTCCCCGGGAAAGCTCTTTCCCCATTTTCTTGGGATCCCATTTGGAAAAGCATCTCAGTGCCCTAAAGCAGACTTGGCCATCAGAAGGAGGAGGGGTCAATGAAGTAACAATATTTGGCACATGTTCTTTGCTTATGCCTTTAATTACAATTTAATTTCCTCTCTAGCGAAGCCTTGCTCTGACTCACAGCTCCTCCTGCCTAAAAGCTGCCAGGTGTTAAAACACTGCCTTTTACTACTGCTGATTTTCACCACAGTCAGGTGCTAAAAATCAAGTCAGGATTTGAGGGAAATAAAGCAAAATGGAAGTTATGTGAGGGATCCAGACTTCTCCATAGGCTCACCTTCATTCCCCAAGGAAAATTACACGTTTGATGTCCAATTTCTGCTCCTTGCAGTCTCAAGGCAGCAAAAGCAGCTCTGCTCCAAGGAGATGCTTTATCACCATCAGTTCTCCCTCCATCCTTTTCATTAAAAGAAATGCTCCCTGAATAACCTACATTTGTTCAGAGAGGAGAACCACTGCAAGGAATAAAGGTAGCTCAGTGCAGCCAACAGCAAAATGGAAGTGTCTGGAAAGATGGAAAATAGAGAGCTTGGGATTTTAACGGAAGAAAAATGGTGAGCCATCTTTCCTCCTCCCCTTGGCACTCTGCCTCCCCTCCACCAGGGAAGGCACTTCCAGGTTGCCACTGGCATTAGAGATCAAACCATGGGGTGAGTGGGAAAACAAGGCATGGCTGTTTTTCCTGGAGTTCAGTGGGAAGCTTGAACAACTGGAAGGGGATGTTCTGATCAAAGACCAGGTGGGTGGGAGCATTCCCTTACAGTTCCCTTATAGTTTTGGGATTCCTGGAGATGATGCCTCAAAAATACCTGGCACAGGTGGTCTTCTCTTTGACAGCCATGGAAACTTCATGCTGGTTCCAGTAGGAACCAAGTCAGGTCACCAGAGCAGTTCTGCTTCCCCTTCCTCCTCCCCAGACACCAGGGCAGAGCTGATGAGCTGCTGTCACTGCACAGCCACAGGGAACCACATGGCTCTTCCTCAACAGCATCCAAGAGGAAACCAGTTCTCCTCCAAATTCCACCCCCCACCTCCCCAAGCCACGCTGTCTCTGCAGAAAGAGTGAGCCACGTGGGAAGGCCAGTTCCCAGCAGTCAGGGCAGGACATTATTTCTCCCAAGAAAAGGTGTGGAGAAATCCCTGCCCTCTCAAGGCTGGCCCAGCAGATCCGCTCCAACATCTGTGGTTGGACCCCCTCTAGTGGGAACCACTCAACAAGACACGGAGCAGCACCACCACCCGCAGCCCATGGAGACTCTACCCAAGGGATAAAGCCTTTTTTTCCCACCACTATTAGGATTATTATTATTATTTTCACTCACACGCAACCTACATGCTCTGCACTTCAGTGTCTTTGGACCTCCACACCCACAGCCCAGCACTTCCTTCAGGAGATCCCATGGAAAGCTCTCAGATATGGGGGTGGAGTGGGGAAGATTTTTGGAAGAGAGAACAACCTCACTGGAAAAAAAAATAAGAAGTTATACCCCAGACCTGATTTTTTAGGGAGAACATATTTATCATCTATCCTAGAATGTCTTCCCTCTGCCAACTTGTCAAAAGCTGACAAAACTCCATACTATAAAAGCAAGCTGTTAAAACTTGGCTAAAGGGAAAAACTCAGCTGCCAGACAAGCTAACCAGAAAAAGCTGAAAAAAATATTCCAGCGTGCCAGGAAATTTATGGAAAGGCTCTACAGAGCTGAACATCCCAAACCAAGACAAGGAGGCAGCATTAGGTCAGCAGCTTCTCCTTCATCTGCTCTTTGACAAGCAGATGTCTCCCACTTGGAGGGATTTGGGCAGAGAACTTCTGAGTTGTAGCTGCCTGTATTTCTAAACTATCCAAAATTGTGTGTCTCTAACTCACAGACCAGCCCGGAGCAAAGTATTTTAGGAGAGCCTGAACCCACTCATCATGGAGTCATTAAATACCACATATTCCACTTAAACCCATTGATTCATCCTTCCACCTCCAAAGCTGAACAACTCATAGATTTTGGTCTTTCCACTAATAAAAAAGATGTCAACTCTCCGCCTAAATGTTAGGAATTTTTTCTGTTAGTCAGGCACATACACAAAATGTTTTAATGTCAAAACAGTGACAAGGGTTGTTGTGGTCTGCTTGGGGCTTTTTTTACAGAATGTTGTACTCCTAGATACATATTCAGATCTGTTTTAATAACAAACCCACAAATGTAGTACATTTGAGTCACAAAACTCCCCACTACTGACAGTTTAACAGACACAGAGCGATTTCCAGCTGGTCAGCATTCATTTTAGCTTGAGCTCCACATCCCCTTAATCCAATGGAATCCAATAAGGTTTGCTTTAATAGCACAGTGCAACACAGGGGATCGGACTCCATAAACCCTGTACTCCAGGACAGCATCCCTGACCCAGTGACCCACTTCTGACAGGGGTTAAGGAAAGGTACATCAGACAGGGAAGTTCACTCCTGTCATTCACACAACCCGTGCAACTGTTGAAGACACAAAAGCTTCAAGCCACAACTGTTCCTCCCAGATTTACAAAGCTGAACAGCTCCAGTGAAAGCAACAGCCCTGGCAAGCTCTGACTCCCGACCTGCCTTCAGCTTATTCCCAGCAAAACCACAGCATTCCCTCAAGGAACAGCCCTTTGCATCTTGCAGAGCAGAAGCTCTGTAATGAGCATAATGTGCCCCAACTGGCATCCTTCACTTTCTGGGTAGTCTGGATGAACTGTTCAAGTCCTCAAGAGAATCTAAGATTTGAGATGAGAGGTGAAAACCGTACATTTATGGAGGTAAAAACCCCAGGAGCTGAGCCTTATCGGTGGGAATGGCATTTGAGATCAGAGTCCTGGAATCCATTTGGGATCAGACTACTTCAAGCAAGAATTAAAAATATGAATATGCATGTATATATGTATACACACACACATTTTTTACAATGTATACTATTTTTCCAACAGCCACTCCAGGCAGGCAGTGTTAACACAGCCTTCAGTTCTCAGCTGAGCAAGAAAAAAAACATAAAAAACCAGGAATATCATTAAGCCCCCCCCTCAGTACTCACACTGCCCCCTCAGCCCTCCTGCCTGGTCACGATTCACCCTCTGCAGAGAACACAAACAGCAGACAAAGCCCTCATCCAGACTGCTCCAAAACAAGCTCCTTTTCCCACAGTCCTCACAAAATGAAGAGACAACCTTGCTAAAATAAGATCCGGATGTGTATTTATACTTCTGCCACAAAATGTTATTTATTCATCATCTTATTGGCAAGTCTTCCCGATATTTAGAAGAAGCCCCTACAAGAATTGTGTTATCCCTCAACTCCAAACCCAGATTTCCCTAAGGGATTCAGGAGGAGGATTTCTGTACTACTCCAACCTGCCCTCTCTCTATTCTCTATGATTTCATTCCAGCTGCTGAGCAACACCCACGACAGCCCCTACGTAACGTACGATCCCGATTACGCTCCGTGCACGCGTATCCGTGATCCTGCAGGAAACCAGGCTCGGAGCATTCCACTCTGAACTTACACCATCCCAGGTTTTCCTCCTCCATCCCCACGCACAAATCTCTTGCCAGCACAGAGCGGTTTCGCCGCAGGCAAAGGCGGCCAAACCAGCACATTCCAGTCTTGCTCCCATCACCGCATTCCAGATTAATTTTAATGGCATTTGCAACAGCTGTAGTGGGAATGAAAAAAGACACCCTCGTGGAGGCTACTCCACAGATCCTAGGAAGTTAATTCTGCCTCTGGTCAGATACTGGGAGTCAGCTCCACGCTGTCCAGCGTGCCTTAAAAAAAGCAGGAGCCGCGCGCTAGTGGGATTAGGGATCAACAGGAGAGAAAGCTCCCTGATTTCACCTAAGGTGATCCGGTCTGCAGTGCTCCTTGCCAGTCCCCTTCGGCATTCCCAGCCCTGCAAACGTTTTTCCTCTGCATTAACAAAGGAGGGAAAAGTCTGGGCAACTTGAGCTTTGGTTTCTCATATTCCCAAAAACCAGCCCCCCACGAGCATCCCCTCCTCTGTCCCTGCCGGCGTCGCTCCGGCGTCCCCCTCCCCACCGGCTCACTCCAGCGTGCCACGGCTTGGAGTGTTTGTGCACGGCTAAAGCACAATCGTTCCTTTTGCCTGACTCCGGGAGAGGAAAAATCCAACTTGCCAGAGGAGCATCTGCATCGAGAACTGCCTTTGCTGATGGGATCAGCACTCGGGAGCACCAGAGGAAGCAGGAGAAAGGGTCGAGGACCAATTCATCATCCTCGCACGCATGACCCGCAGACATCCCCCCCCCTGCCGCCCCCCAGCCTAAACCTCGGCCGTAAAAAACCCATAAAAATAGAATAAACCCCCAAGCAGAAGTTGAGAACAAATGTGCTTTGAACGCTGCACAAATGACATTGAAGATGCAGAAGAAATATGTATTTGCTGTTGCACTGCACGATTCCAGGGGCTTATTTCCTATGTACACATCTCACGCACCCTTCCCACGCACGTCCCCTCCCCTCCACCCCCGCGGCTTCTTCAAAAAAAAAAATCGGGAAAATAAAAATCTTTGATCCCTAAAGATTATTTTAAAAGCTACAAACCCCAATCGACCCCCATCTGCAGCCTCTTCCCTACAGCCTGAGCCATCCGGGGGGTGAAGGGGGTGTTCCCAGCGCTCTGTGGCACAACCCGGAGCCGTCCCTCCTCCCCCTATCCCAAATCTCCCAGGTTTTCCACGTTACTAACCCGCGTCCCAGCTCAGAGGACGCCGGGCCACGCCGGGTCTTTACAGCTGTCCTTACACCACCTCTTTCCGTAAGCCCGACATCTCTGTGGCAGTGTTTGCATCCACAGGCTCTTTCATCCTGGAGAATCCCTCCCTGCCTCCTCCCACCGCTCTTTTTGGGGAGGATAACGTAATTTCCAGCTCACGCTGGAGGATGCTTTTTTATTCCTGCTGAGCCCGAGGTCACTTCTTAGACCTCTCCTCTGGCCAGCGTCTCCTCCACCCCAGGACCTCCCTCTGGAGGGAACAGTCCCTTCTCCCTGACCTTCAGCCTCACAGCGGCGGCCCCACCGCCGTCCCCACCGAGGAAAAGGTTCCTTCTCCCTCCCAAGCCACAGCCGAGGCATCACGCTGCGTTTTTCCACTCCCCCAACCTGCTCCTTCGGAGCTGGGGGGGGTGGTCAGCGAGCCAGGGGGCTCCTGCTCTGCCGGCTCTCGGGGATAGGGGAGACCCTCACCCTCTCCTCACCTACGGGAGGTTTGATCTGTCCCAAGGGGACATCAACCCTCTGGAATTGGCACATCCCAGCACTCGGTAGCTTGGGGTCCGCTCCCCACGCAAACCTTCTCTGGAGCAGCCTCTGTGTTCTGTGGGGTCTTTCTCTGGCTGTCCCACGGCTCCAGGAGGTGGGTGGTGGGGTGAGTCCCCCCTCAGGGCCACAGGAGCTCCCTCTGCAGCGCTGCTGCTGCGAGGGTCACCCCCAGCCCCGGGCCTGCCTCCACAGGGATGTCCCCCCCACCATCTCCTGTCGGGAAGAGCAGCTCCATGACCCCCTCCCCGTCCTGCCCTATGTATGTGGGGCAACATCTACAACCCCACGGAGCCAGAATCTATTCCATCCCATGCCATGAGGGGCACAGACCCGCATTCCCTCTGGACTGTGAGATGACAGTAGCCCCATTCTCCTCTCCCCAGCCCCACACACTCATCAGGGGGGCATGTCTCCTCCCTTTAGAGTTCTTTTCCAAATATCCACATGGGGGGCACCAACCCACATCCTGTTTGGACACACGAATCCCACTCCTCCCACCTCAGCCCCAAAGACACATTTTGGGTGAACTTCTCTTTCTCTCAGATGTTCCCTCAGCACAACAGGGGCCCTGACAGCTCCTCCACCATGGGGAGCACCGGCAAAGCTCCACCTTGGACTGAGGTGACGACGACTTCATGGCCCCCATCTCAACCTCAAAGGCTCATTTTATGGGAATCTCCTCCCTTTGGGTCTCTCCTCACCCAAAATTGGAGTAACCCTCAAATCTCCATGGGGAGGGCACCACACTGACCACAATCATCTCAGTCCACAAGCTGACAATGACCCCCATCTGCCCCACCTCAGCCAGGGACAGTGACCCACCTCCACCTCAAACCATGAGATGACACTGATCCATGTTCGCCCCAGATCATGAGATGATGCTGACCCACATCCACCTCAAACCATGAGGTGACACTGACCCATGTCCATCTCAGACCACAAGCTGACAGCTCCCCATCTCAGCCAGGGGACAGTGACCCACCTCAAACCAGGAGGTTACACTGACCCACCTCGAACCATGAGGTGACACTGACCCATGTCCACCTCAGACCACGAGCTGACAATGACCTGCACCTGTCCCAGCTCAGCCAGAGGACACTGACTCACATTCGTCTTCGATCACGAGGTGACACTGACCCATGTCCACCTCAGACCAGGAGCTGACAATGACCCTCACCTATCTCACCTTGGCCAGGGGACACTGACCCACATCCATCTCAGACCACGAGCTGACAGCTCCCCAACTCAGCCAGGGAACGGTATCCACGTCAAACCACGAGGTGACACTGACCCACGTCCACCTTGGACCACGAGGTGACACTGAGCCACGTCCAGCTCAGACCTCGAGGCAACACTGACCCACATCTGCCTTGGACCATGAGCTTTCAGCTCCCCACCTTGGCCAGGGGACATTGACCCACCTCAGACCAGAAGGTGATGCTGACCCATGTCCACCTCAAACCACGAGGTAACACTGACCCACGACCACCTCAAACCATGAGGTGACATTGACCCGCGTTAGATCACGAGGGGAGACTGACCCACCTCACACCAAGAGGTGACACTGACCCACGTCCACGTTAGACTATGAGGGGACGCTGATCCACCTCAAACCAAGAGGTGACACTGCCCCACGTCCACCTCACACCGGGAAGTGACACTGCCCCACGACCACCTCAAACCAAGAGGTGACACCGACCCACGTCCACGTCAGATCACGAGGTGACACCGATCCACCTCAAACCAAGAGGTGACACCGACCCACGTCCCCCTCCCGCCGGGCGCTCACACCCCCCCGCCGCGGCCGCGCTCCCGAGCCCCCCGCGCCGCCCGCCCCGCCGGGGGCTCGGCGGAGTCCCGGGCCGCCCCTTACCTCCAGACCTGCCCCATCTGCAGCAGGTGGATGACGGTCTGCCAGACCCAGACGGAGATCCTGCAGAGGCGCTGCGCCCCGGGGGTGGCTCCTCCTACCCCGGCGGCGGGTCCCCCGCGCCGGCCCGCGGTCCCCCCCATCATGGGCGGCCCGCGGCTGCTGAGCCCCTGCACGGCGCCCAGCCCGCCGCCCGTGAAGTCCTGCACGAACCAGCGGAAGCTCAGGATCTGCACCAGCACCGAGGGCAGCAGCACGAAGGCCAGGGTGAGGCCGCACCACAAGTAGTCCCGCCGGCCGTAGTGGTGCAGCGCCAGCCACAGGTCCGTGCCCACGTCCCCCACCAGCACCAGCAGCGCCAGCACGATCCACAGGCAGTCCAGCCACGGCTTCTCGGCCGCCTCGCCGACCTCCGGCGGCCCCTCGGCGGCGGCGGGGGGGCGCGGGGCCAGCGGCTCGGCGGCGGCGGCGGCGGCGGGCGCCCGCCTGAAAAGGTTCCGCAGGCAGGCGCACCGGCAGCCCCAGTAGCAAGACGACGTGTTGCAGCAGTGGCAGATGTGCATGGAGCTGCTGGCGCCCGGCTCCTCCGCCACCTCGGCCGCCGCTGCCCCGACGCCGCCGCCGCCCGCGGCCGCCGCCGCCTCGTCCAGGTTGTGCAGCTGGGCGAAGCCGCCGCCGCCGCCGCCGCCACCGCCATCCGACTTGGCCGCCATCTTGCTGCCGCCGCCGCCGCGTCCCCGGCCCGTTCGCCGGGCGCTCGCTCGCTCGGCCCCCCCCGTGCCCGCTCCCCCCGCCCGCCGCTTCCGGGGGCGGCGCTTCCCGTGCGCGGGCCGCGGGACGGGCCGGGGCCGCCTGGCGGCGACAGCGGCCGGAGCCGGGAGGGAGCGGCAGGGAAGGGACCTCAGAGACCGTCTCGTTCCAGCCCCCTGTCGCGGGCAGGGGCACCGTCCGCTAGACAGCGTTGCCCAAAGCCGTCCCCCCTTGTCCTGTCGCTCCATGCCCGAAGTCCTCTTGGAGCCCCCCTGCAGAATCATTTAGGTTGGAAAAGACCTCCAAGATCATTGAGTCCAACTAACCCAGCGCTGCCGTGTTCAACCCTAAGTCGCGTCCCTAGGTTCCACATCTGCACGTTTTTTTTTTTTAAATCTCCGGGGATGGTAACTCCACCACTGCCCCGTTCCTTTGCCTGACCACCCTTTCCATGAGGAACTTTTTCCTAATATTCCAATCTAAACCTCCTCTGGCACAGCTTGAGGCCATTTCACAGAACCACAGAATCACAGAACCACTTAGGTTGGAAAAGACCTCCAGGATCATGGAGTCCAACCTGTGACCCATCCCCATCTTGTCCCCCAGCCCAGAGCACTGAGTGCCACAGCCAGTCATTCCTTGGGCACCTCCAAGAGTGGAGACTCCACCACCTCTCTGGGCAGCCCCTTCCCAATGTCTGATCACCCTTTCTGTGAAGAAATTCTCCCTAATGTCCAAACTAAACCTCCCCTGGCTCAGCTTAAGACTTTGGTACTGGAAGGTGCTCTAAGGTCTCCCCAGAGTCTTCTCCAGGCTGAACAATCCCAGTTCTCTCAGCCTTTCCTCATAGGAGAGGTGTTCCACCTCTCTAATCTTCGAATCACAGAATCTTCACAGAATCATAGAATATCCTGAGCTGGAAGGGACCCACAAGTCCGACTCCTGGCCCTGCACAGAACACTCCAAGAATCCCACCATGTTCCTGAGAGCGTTGTCCGAACACTCCTTGAGCTCTGGCAGCCTTGTGACCCTGACCACTGCCCCAGGGAGCCTGTTCAGTGCCCAATCACCCTCTGGAGGAAGAACCTTTTCCTAATACCCAAACTAAACTTCCTCTTACACAGCTCCAGCCTCGGGTCCCTCCACTGCCCCTCGTGAGGCAGCTGCAGACCCCGATGAGACCTGACCTCAATTTCCTCTTCTCTTGGCTGAAGAAACCCAGTGACATCAATTACTACTCATATGGCTTCCCTTCAAGATCCTTCACCATCTTCCCGGTCCTCCTTTGGAAATTAAAAACATTCCATTGTGTTTCTTCTCCCAAATTCCATGTGCTGACACCAGCATTCCCAAGACCATCCTCAGCTGGACACCCTTGTGCTGACCCCATCCCACTCCCAAATCAGCTCCCCCATCCAGTGTCTTGACCCTCAAATCCATATTCTAAAATGCAACTGCCCTGTCCCTGTCACCTGCTCACCCTCAAATCCCAGGACCACCACTATGCTGTCCTCAGTCTCGTGGCTGTGCTGGGGAAGGGATGCTCCTGTCCCTCCCCATTCCACAGGTCCCCCTTCTTTACTCTGAGGGTAGTAAAGCATTGGAACAGAGAAGCTGTGGCTGCCCCATCCCTGGAAGTGCTTAACACTATGCTGAATGGAGCTTGGAGCAACCTGGGATAGTGGAAGGTATCCCTACCATGTCAGGGGATTGGATCTTAAAAGTCCTTTCCAATCCAAACCGTTCTGGGATTCATTCTATGATGATAGTGGCACTCTCCAAGCCCACCTGGGCACCCCAACCTCACATCACCTCATTGCCCTTCCAAATACCCCACCACAGTCTCTTCCTGTCCCTTTACTTCTAACATAGGGATCACACATCCTCTCTCTCCTCTCCTCTTGTCCTTTCCTTACCCACTTTGGGGGACACTGCTTCTCCCACCCTGTTCTTATGGAGTCAGGCAGACCAACCAGCTCCTCTCCATGGGCTCAGCTCCGTGCTGGAGAAACCTCTGACAAGCTGAGGAAGCCACTCCCTGCTCTGTTTTTGGGATCTGCCTGGGTCTGAGCTGCACCCCAGGCAGCTGTTTCACCGAAGAACCCACTGGCAGGCTGGGAAGCCAAATTCAGGGTCCTTCCTCCCCAGTTCCCCATTACACATCTGTTCATTCATCATATCCATCTTTTCTGAGCTGTCTTGTGCTGTCCTCTGTAGGTTACAATCTTCCCTCTTTACCATTTGTGCTTTTTCCCGTCTCATAAGGATGCTCCTTCCAGATCCTCCTCCAGCTGCTGCTTCTACTTCTTTCTATGGGAGTCTGAATTCTACCCTTTCTCTTGTGTCTTTTTCTTTAAATTGTGGCAAAAATCAGGGCTGAGAGATTCAGGGCTCCAGAACTGGCTGCCAAAGTTGCTGCTTTGCAGAGTCTAAATTTCAACCCGGAAAAAAAAAACCTCCCAGAAGGTAGAAAAGTGCATAAATGCAGATAAAATGCTTTTTGCAGGGAGGAAGAGTTAATTTAATCCTAAGAAAAGTGGGATGACTTGCATAAATTAAATAGGCTGCCTGGGAAGGGTGTACTTGGTGTTTCCGAGTTGAAGTAGCTCAAAAGTTTTGTGAGGTCTGAAAAGTGCTGCTGGTTTTGAAATGATTGGATCCTCCTACGGTGGAGAAACAGAAGAAAAGGAGCAGAAAACAAAGTTTTTGGCATTAGCCAGGTGGATTCGCCTGATGCACACCTGGATGTGACCAAACTGAAGTCAATTGGAGTGAAACTCTAGCACAAAGTTCTCTGAAAGGAGAAAACTGGTATTATCGATAATATTATATAAAAGAATTGGAGAGGACATGATCCCACAGGTCCCCATGATAGCCAACCCAAATGTTGCAGATATTCTCTTATTTTCTGCCCACTTAAACTATTGCAAGAATATGGAAATAGATAAGACACAAACCAGCCCTTCACGTGCATAAGACATGTATAAAAGTATATATATAACATAAAATCCCTCTTCTGTTGGACACTTTCAAACCTAAATATGGATGTTAATTCTCCCAGCAGTAAGAAATAAGGACTCTGGGACCCGTATTTTTGGGTGGGAAGCACCCAGATTAAGCTTCAACTTCTGATTTGCAGCACAAGGAGATATAAATGGAATCATTCCTCATCCCTTCAAACTTTTCTGTGAAGCAGATTTGCTACATATGATTAGAAAGAGGGGGGAAGAAAAGCAAAAGCAAAACAACGCAGAAGTAATAACACTATTTGGTGTTATTACTTAAATAGAAGTGTAGGTTGCACGTTGCACTTCACGAACCAATAAGGGGGCAGACGAGTCATCTGTTTTGATACAAAAACAACCCAAACTTGTGTGATGAGACATTTGGGTGGGAGAAGGCAGCAGTTGAGGATTCTGGCACACAAGATGCGAAAAGCAGCTGCTTGGGCAAGAGATGACATGATACAGCACACTGTTGGCACTGCCTCCCAATTTCTCGGTGCAGTTGTGACCACCGGTGTCCAAGAAGGGCAAAGTCAGGCTGGAATTTGTGCAGGGAAGAGCCAGGCTTTGATCAGAGGTTGGGAGAGTCCATCTTTCTCTCCTGTGAGCTGAAAGAATTTGGCTTCTTTAGTTTAGCAAAAATAAGATTGGAGAAGGAGTTTTCTGCCTATAAATACACCCTGGAAAGTAAATGCGAGCGAAGGGAAAGGCGCTGGGACACTGAAGGGCAGCGGTGGAAAAGTAAATGAGTAGGAACTGGCCAGGAATATATTTAGGCTGGAAATCGGAAGATCTTTCCAGTAGGAGTACGGGAGACTAAAATAAAAAAGTAACTCACTTCAACACAGAGCTTCATAATCTTATCAGGGAAAATGCGTGCCAGTGTGGAACGATAAACAGCTGGGATGAAAGCCCTTGAAAGGTCTTCCATCCCAGATCATCTCTCCTTGGAAAGATCTTGTCCATTTGGATGCATGGAACGCTATGTTCCTTCCTGCATCAGGCGATGACTCATGGATACATGACTCCGTGGGTGGCCAGAAGTGATATCTCCACCACTTATATCTTAATTCCTGATTATCCCATGATGTTCTCCAGCTCCTGCTCACTCTCCTAGCACACAGCAGAGATGCAGCCATGTCCAGATCTCCTCACAACTTCCCGATTTCCGTGGTACCCACAGCCACAGCTGCGTGGTGGCTTTGGCCAAGGACATGGGACTGGTGCTTTGCCCTCTCAATCAACAAGAGCTGTTCCCTTGTAGCCCTGGCCCTTCCAGAGAGCTGGAAGTCATTAGTCAGAGCCTGTTTCTTTTATTAGCCAACACTATGGTATTTTTAGGGATTTTTTGGAAGTTGTAAGTGTCAATCACACCCATGTTGAGATCTCTCAACCCACATTTTTGAGAGGAGGAAGCTTTTTTTGGCGCTCAGCGCCATCCCACGCTTCCATCGCGCTGGAGGCGCTTCTGTCCGGAGCTCTGGGTAAACTCTGGGTGACCCTGAGATCTGCAAGTATTTATAAAACGTGTTTAGCCAGGGTTTTTCCCCTCGCAGCACTGGGAGCTGATCTGTCTGTGCCTTGCATTTCATGCTCTCTCTGTTCTCCAGAAGAACCAGCGAGGCACCAGGAATGGGAGGAGTGTTTGGTGCTCCGGCAGCACCCCGGCGTGGGATCATAACCTCCTTGTGCTGCCTGGGTAAAGGCTTTTTTGGTCCTGATCAATACACTAATTGAGCTGTGTGGTCTTCCATCTTCCAGGCATTTATTCAGATCAGGGGAACAAACACTATATATAGAGAGGTATGTAAGCCAGAATCAGAGTTGTGTAAATCTGGAAGTACCTCATTTAAATAACTGGGAGATGGATCCAGCTGAGAGTTTGGTATACGTGGAGTACAGATAATTACAATTAATGGGGATTTACTTTAAGCAAAGTAGGTCAGAAAAAAATGACATCTTATTGTGTCATTAGTTTCCATCAATTACTTCCATGTTGTTTGCTCAGTTCCCAAGTCAAACGAGTGTGGGCTGACAGCCTTGCAAGCTCAACTTGGTATTGTCTCCAAAAATCAAACTGCATTATTTCTACCTCATGCATCATCACTAACAATAAAGCATCCACTGCTGGAATATAGCAGGTGGCTTTCTTATTCATGCATGAGGCAGAAAAGACTCCAACTTCCTTTGCCACAGTGTTCATGTCTCTGCAGTATGAAAACTTGGATATGTTGGTAAACTTAGTAGTTATTGTGTGAACTTGGCTTAGAAAACACATTTGGGCCAGCCTTTCTGTCGATTAACTTTGCTAATTTCTATTAATATTTTTGAATGCTACATGTTTATACCTAGGGAGGATTAACAGGATGCTGCTTTTGCTATTACTTGTCTCTTACTTATCTTCCTGTGGCAGCACTTCCATAGAATCCTGGAATCATGGAATGGTTTTGGGTTGGAAGTGATCTCTTAGAGTTCATCTCCAACCCTCTGCCGTGGGCAGGGACACCTTCCACTAGCCCAGGTTGCTCCAAGCCCTGTCCAACCTGGCCTTGAACACTTCCAGGGATGAGGCAGCTACAGGTTTTCTGAGCAACCTGTGCCAGGGCCTCACCACACTCGTTGTAAAAACCTTATTTCTTATATCTAATCTGAATTTACCCTCCTTCAATTTAAAACCATCACCACTTGTCCCCTTTGGCCCCATCTTTCTTACAGGCCCTCTTCAAGTACTAAAAGGCTGCAGTAAGGTCTCTTTGGAGCCTTCTCTTCTCCAGTTGAACACCCCCAGCTCTCCCAGCCTGACTCCAGAGCAGAGGGGCTCCAGCCCTTGGAGCATCTCCGTGGCCTCCTCTGGACTTGCTCCAGCAGCTCCACATCCTTGTGCTGTTGTTCCCCAGGGCTGGAGGCAGCTCTGCAGGTAGGTTCTCACCTGAGGGGGCAGAGGGGCAGAATCCTCCCCTCCCCTGCTGCCCTCACTGTGGGATGAGCCCAGGACACTGGGGATCTCTGAGCTGGGAATGCCCATGGCCGGGGCATGTCCAGCCTCTCCCACCCCACTGTCTGACGTTGGGCTCTCTAGGAAAGGTGCAGAAAGTGGCAAATGTTGAAAAGCCAACTCGCAGCCATCCTAAGAACTGCCTCTAACAGAGCGTGAGGAATGTTTGGTGAAGATTTCCAGTTCCATCCCTTCTTTTTTATTTGAGGGCTTAGTTTTTAAGTGTTCATTTTAGCAATGCAAGTGACTGATAAATGTTAGCAGTGACCATCAGTAGCCCTGTGTTAGTCCCTACTGGTCAATTCATGGAATCACAGAATCATTTGGGTTGGAAGGAACCTTAAAGATCATCTCCATCCACCCCCCTGCCATGGGCAGGTACACCTTCCACTATTCCAGGTTGCTCCAAGCCTTGTCCAGCCTGGCCTTGAAACAACTGAATGTGGTGTGTTCTCACAGCTGGACCAGGTGCTTGACTTCCTATCACAGTTCCTTACAACCCTATCCTTTCACATCCAGCTGAGTAGTTTTGCATGGATTACCCTTTCCAGGAAATACATTAAAATGAAAAAATATATTTAGGCTCCCGTAGCCCAACCAGGGAAAGGTCCTTTTCAAAGTAAATATCCCTGTGAGCCACCCTGGTTTCACTCACTGAGGTTTTAACAGGATGAGGCTGTCACAGAGAAGGCATCTAAACCAAGAGGCTGTTCCTTAAAAATGGACTTTTCCTGGCTATGTTTTTAGCAAGATGAAGGTACTGATATAACCTACAGAGGTTGTGAAACTTGTTCAGGTCCTCAGGTGTTGCATGATAAAAGGTGGATAACAACTCTCTACTAAATATGGAATTGTGTGAGCCCCAGCCTTGTCTCCATTGGACAGAAACGTTGCATTTAAATCACTTCACACCTCCTGACAAATTTAAGAGTTAGTATGGTCTTGAGAAGTGTGCATTAGCAAACTTCATCGTTCCCATTATCTAGATCTTACCTGTGGTGACAGGTTTTATTCAGCTCTCCTCAGGCTTCCTTTCATCTCCTGAGAGCTGCAACTGTTTTCATTTATCACCGTGCATCAAAAGGAACCTGTCTCTCTGCTTTCCCTTTGTGGGACACCTTTTAGCTGCCACCAGCTGAACCAGTGACATGGGATGCATGATCATGAGGCCACCCAGGAACGGGGCTGCACAGGAGGGGGTGACAGCACGAAGCTTTCTGACCCTCCTGCCTTTTCCATGTAAAGCCTGGAAGTACTTGCAGCTTTCCCATTAAACCAAGCACAGAATAATCCCCTCAGTCCTGCTCCTCAAGGTACTGGTTACCCAGCAGGAAGAAACAATGTGACTTCATCAACCAAAAAAAAAAAAGGTGGTGAGAACTGTGTGTTTCTCCCCTTGGAAGAGCATTAACAGCTCAGACCTCCAGTTTGATGGACTTGCTTGGTGCTTTTCCAAGCTGGGATTTAGGAAAAGCAACTACACAGCATTTCCTACTTCCCCCCATGGGATTCCAATGATTTAATTGGCTATGAAGGGCAGGGATGTACCTCACAGAGTAGCTGCTGTTCTCAGTGTGCCACGCTGATTTTTGGAGTTCAGGGAAAAATAAAGTTTTCAGGCAATGCTTCCCCTTCCCAATTAGGTGAAGGTTGGCCCCTGTGCCAACAGGAACTGTGTGTAGCATGTTCTTTTTCTGTTCTTTTGGGTCACTGGGAAAGGCAATGGATAACCATGGACTGTGAGAGGAAGTGGAGTTGGATTTCACACTTTGACTAAGGTAAAGTATAATTCTTATAAAGTGATCCCCCTTCCCACAGGCCCTGATGCCTTTTTTTTAAAACTGATAATCATGGAATCACAGAATGGTTTGGTTGGAAGGGACCTTAAAGATCATCTCATTCCAACCCCCTGCCATGAGCAGGGTCACCTTCCACTTGCCCAGGTTGCTCCAAGCCCTGTCCAACCTGGCCTTGGACACTTCCAGGGATGGGGCAGCCACAGGTTTTCTGAGCAACCTGTGCCAGGGTCTCACCACTCTCACAGCAAAGGATTCCTTTGCAATATCTAATCTGAACCTACTTTCTTTCAGTGGGAAGCAATTCCTCCTTGTCCTGTCCCTCCAGGCCCTTTTCCAAAGTCCCTCTCCAGCTTTCTTGGAGCCCCCTTAGGCACTGGAAGGGGCTCTAAGGTCTTCCAGAGCGTTTTCTTCTCCAGTTGAACACCCCCAGCTCTCCCAGCCTGCCTCCAGAGCAGAGGGGCTCCAGCCCTCGGAGCATCTCTGTGTCCTCCTCTGAGCTTGCTCCAGCAGGTCCTTCTCCTTCTGATGTTGAGGTCCCCAGAGCTGGAAGCAGTACCTCAAGTGGGATCTCATGATAATGTAAACCTTCTCCAAACCCATGCATGTGACAGAATATTTAACACTGTCACTACAGAGTTGTTAATTAAATGCATGACCTTTTATACCAAACCAAATAAAGACAGGAAATCTGAACCTGCCTGGTTTCCCCTTGGAAAAAAAACAACAAGGAAAAGACTGCTGGTGGTAGCCACTCTGGTGACTGTAGCTTCTTCCATCTCCCTTTGACTGAAACATCTGCCCAAGCATTGCCTTTTTCTGATGTGGGTTATTAAACCTTTGTGTCTTTATTTACTCTCTCCACAGTCCTTCCTCTAGTCCAGGTACTGCAGAGAAATCACCTTCCCCTGGTTACTCACTGCCCTCCTTAGGCCCTCCATGGACCTTTCCTAAAGCTCTGTCCACACCTGATGTCCTTATTTTTCTCTCCTTTTCAATCCCGAGGACAAAATTTTAATTTCCATCGTATTCCTCCTGTTTATGGTGTGAATCTTGGAGTTGTGCTGTGCAGGGCCTGGAGTTGGACCTTAATGATCCTTGTGGGTCCCTTCCAACTCAGGAGAGTCTATAATCCTATGTCGGTTGCACCTTTGCAGCCCTTCTTTTCTCACCAAGAACCACATGGGATTTCTCACTTACGTGTCCTTTTGCACTTGATAAATCTTTTCTCCCTTCTTGGCTTCACTACAGTTTTTACCCTTTTGGTCCTGAATAGAATCAGAGAATCACAGAATCATAGAGTCATAGAGTCACAGAATCATAGAATTATAGAATCATAGAATCATAGAGTCATAGAATCATAGAGTCACAGAATCATAGAATTATAGAGTCATAGAATCATAGAGTCACAAAATCATAGAATCATAGAATGGTTTGAGTTGGAAGGGACCTTCAAGATCATCTAGTTCCAACCCCCTGCCAGGGATCTTTCCACCCCATGTCCTCTCATGACTCAGCTTCTCTTGGAAGGAACAGGCTCTTGTTTCAAGCAGCAACATGGACTTTTTACCCGTTCTGAAAATATCCATTCACCTGGTTTTGCCACTTGGCATTAAGTGTAAGGAGATGGGGCATAAACACTGTTTATTGTACAACTGAGCAAAGATCTCTTTTGTAGGATAACAGAAACACTCCTTACTTTTGTTCTCCCACCATATTAAAAGCATCATCATTTCTCTTTCTCTATTTTTAAATGCTTTTAATTAATTTGGCTTTGCACAGGTCATTTAATATCTCAGGGGACAGATGAGATTTGCCCAGCTTGAAATGGATGCTTAAAGTCTTTCATCTCTATGGCAAAAATGATCATGTGGCTACTTCAGACAGTGTCTAAAAATTAAATCTGGCCATTCTGAAGTCCTGGTTCGGGCACACACTGTGCTTTCTGATATGTGAACATCACCAGTGTATCCAGCTTTGGCAAGTACTCTTATCATTTCTTCCATCTGCCAGCACACACAATATTTCTGAATCTGTTAATTAAGGAACTGAAATTTTGCCCTAAGATACCAGAGGAGCTGGTTCAGTTTCTTTTGCAGTGAAAACTGATGTTTGCCTTGTCCATAATTACCTAAATTGTTGAGGAAAAAAATGATTCTGCTTTCGTGTTGATTCACTTCTGAAATTTCCTTGCCAGGGCTAAGTGTGGCGCCCATTTAAATTATCTCCTACTCTCATTTTCCTCCAGACCTGTTATTTGCTAACAAAGATTCAATATGGAGAAATGGGAAGGTGACAACCACCTCCTTCATCAGTGCAAACGACAATAATCTCCTCTCCTCCACCGTGTAAATATAAACATTGAATCATCCCAGGCAGAAAAACCCTCCTGCATTTAGAAATATGGATGTGGAAAGGTGACACCTGTCCTCATTTATGGAGTTGTAAAACTCAAGTTTACCCAGTGATTCCATGGAAAATCCTTCAGGAGATCAACAGTAGTTTGGACTTGGACTAAAAGTGTCCCCAGCTTTTTTTTTCCAAGAATGTGGACATTTTTTACTCTTTGGTTATCCTTACACTTGGAAATAGAAGATTATTGTTCCTTCTTGTCAAATTATTGGAATTATTGATGCTAAGAATCATCCCATACAATTCCACTATAAATTATTTTTTTAAATGGCTCTTTGATATTATTAGCAGGTCTAAAACAACATTAAACCTCCCAGAAATGATCACTTCTTGGAATAACTGCTGTTGGGTGTGTGGAGACTTGTGGTGAGGATGATCTCAGGGTGATGGTCCTTCTTGTCAGGAACTCAACTGCTGGGAAGAGGACATGGAAGCTTTTGCCATCAGCCTTTTAGATGTGCAGTTCTGCACAGTCAGGAGTTGAGAGCACTTGAGTTCAACCATAGAATCACAGAATGGTTTGAGTTGAGAGGGACCTTAAAGCTCATCTCATTCCAACCCCCCTTCCACTAGACCAGGTTGCTCCGAGTTACTATTCCTAACCAGAGTTAATAAATAAACCTGCACGTGGCTCCATGAATCTTGCAGAGAAGACAAAAGTGAACCACTCCAAAGGCAGAGAAGACAAAAGTGAACATTTCCCTTCTCTCACCCCGCTGAAAATCCAAGTTCTCCAGCCTCTGCTGGCTCCTCTTTTGATTCCTCCCCATGCTTTGAGCCATTCTTCTCTCCACAAGGATGGGTGTTTAAATGCTTGTGTCCTAATAAGCCACAATTACAGCCTTTTCCAGTATCTTCTGCTGCCAAATTGGAGGGGGGAAAAAGAGAAAAGGTTTAAAAAAAAAAAAAAAGAGAGAGAGGCTAATGCTTGAAAAGACATATGTGTTTAGTGTTGTTGGCAGATTTGTAAACTTATTAGTGCCTCCACACACCATGTAATTAAGATCTACTGGTAATTAGTCAATAGTTAAAAATAGGGGTTGGTATTGTGCCGCTGAAAACGCCTACAAAATAATGTGTTCTCTGCTCTCAAGATGCAGTTAATGCCTCTAAAAAATGTTAATTTAAAAAATATGTATTCGTTTCAGAGCCAGGTTTTTTAGCAGAGTGGATTTCGGAGCGTGGATGTCCGAGTTCAACCTCTTTATCTTCGAATGCTGATGCGTGTTTGTGTGATGTCCAAACAGACTGGCTGCATGTTTTGTCTTGGATAAAAATGTTAAGCTATAAAAAACTGCAGACTCGGAGGGGTATGGGAGCTGCTCTCATTTGCTGATTTCCATCGGAATAAACCTGCTCATCAAAGGAAATTGTTCAAAAATCCACGGGAATGGCAGATGTGCAGCACCATGGGGCAGATGTCTGGTGTTTGGAGAGTCATGTGTGTGTATTTTCTGAATATTCAGGGATTACCACAGTCTATGGATATAATCCTTCTGTAACCTGGAATGTCAAAGACAACACAAAAGCTCTAATGCCTTGTAGCAAACACTTTGGCCAAACCTCTCTGTAAGAGCAGGTGGGAAGTCACCTATGAAAGAAGACCCAAAAGAGGTGATGTGGTTTTTTTTTAGATTTCATGACTCCTGCTGTATAATGTGGTCCAGAGCTGAGAGAGTTGCTGGTGATGTTGTGAAGGGACGTCTCATTTGGCTGTCATAAGCAATCTGCAGTGATTTGTTGTGCAGACAGGCATTTGTCTCAAGTAATCCAAGGGGCTTATTGTGATTGCTTCCTAGATCCAAGGAACGCACAGTCGACTCGATGGGGGATTCATTTATTATGCTCCCAAACCTCTCCTAAATCTTTCCTTATGTCATGTCAATGGATTTGTCAGGCCACCCTCAGACAGCAGCGATGCTCTGGTGGGCTGGATTTACCTTTGCCAAGCAGAGTTAGTCACTTTGTTGATGGACCTGTTCCTGAAGTGCCTGTAGAGAGGGAAATTCTGCTCCAGGAAATAAGCTGGACTTGAGAGAAGTCCAGATCAACTTCAGTTGATCTTAGGAGGAAAAAACCCTACTCCAAATCCAGAGTAAAGCAGAAAAAAAACAAACCTGGAGAGCCCTACCAAGGCCCAAGTTTTGTCACAGTGCGTTCATGATGTGCACATGAGTTCACAGAATCATAGAATGGTTTGGGTTGGAAGGGACCTTAAAGCTCATCTCATTCCAACCCCCTGCCATGGGCAGGGACACCTTTCACTAGCCCAGGTTGCTCCGAGCTTCATCCAACCTGGCCTTGGACACTTCCAGGGATGGGGCAGCCACAGCTTCTCTGGACAACCTGTGCCGGGGCCTCACCACTCTCCCAGCCAAGAATTTCTTCCTGATATCCAATCTAAACCTGCCCTCTGTCATTGTGAAGCCATCCCCCCTTGTCCTGTCACTCCAAGTCCTCACAAATAGTCTCTCTCTGTGGTTCTTGTGGGCTCCCTTCAGGTACTGGAAGGCTGCAATTAGGTCACCCCAAAGCCTTCTCTTCTCCAGGCTGAACAATCCCAATTCTCTCAGCCTTTCCTCATAGTAGAGCTGCTCCATCCTTCCAGTCACCTTGGTGCCTCCTCTGGACCCGCTCCAGCAGCTCCACATCCTTGTGCTGTTGTTCCCCAGGGCTGGAGGCAGCTCTGCAGGTGGGGTCTCACCTGAGGGGGCAGAGGGACAGAATCCCCCCCTCCCCTGCTGCCCACGCTGTGGGATGAGCCCAGGACACAGGGGGTTTCTGGGCTGGGAGTGCACATAGCCAGGTCATATCCAACCTCTCATCCATCAACACTCCCACTTCCTTCTCCCCAAGGCCACTCTTGCTAGTCAACATCTAGAAATCCCTCCAAGGACATGTGTTACACAAGCACCTGGTATTGCTGCCTCTGAGTTCGCAGCAGAATTTATAATAATGTTTCTTTAATGCTGAAAGTGATTTTCAATTTCATTGTGTCCAACTCTGGAATTTATAGAGTGAGGCTTTTGCTCAAACACCCAAGTAGCCATTGAAAACTAATTTTCAAACTACATTTTCAGCTACGAATGTGTCCTTTC
Source organism: Lepidothrix coronata (assembly GCF_001604755.1). Classification (NCBI taxonomy): domain Eukaryota; kingdom Metazoa; phylum Chordata; class Aves; order Passeriformes; family Pipridae; genus Lepidothrix; species Lepidothrix coronata. Next base: position 1,582,576 of record NW_016690359.1, read on the forward strand.
TCTCCCATGTTCCAGTGTCCTCTTCCCCAGCTGCTTAATAGTGACACTTAACCAGCCCATGGCAAATACTTTGGGAATGTCATAAAATTAGTTACAATGAGCCCATGAGTACAGCAATACTATATGATGATAATTAAAGTGTATATTGGTGATGCAGTTTGTTTTTAACCAAACAAAATTACCGATTAAAAAAAAAAAAAGAATCCAAACAAATCAAAGAATCACAGAATGATTTGGTTTGGAGGGGACATTAAAGATCATCTTGTTCCAACCCCCTGCTTTGGGCAGGAACACCTTCCACTATCCCAGGCTGCTCAAAGCTTTGTCCTCAAAACCCATCTCCAAAGAAAGTGAAACCAACAATCTTTGAACATGGAGTGGTTTTAAGAATTGCTTTCTTTGGGAGCTGTGCCTGTCACCTGCAGCTTTATCTGGGAGAAGACTCTGATAGGATGTCTCTCCTCTCCTTGGGGTCTGGTAGAAGCTGTTGGAGGAATGAAGGAGTTGCTGGAGGAGGTAGGAATGATAAAGACACAGAAAATCATACTCTGAGGGTATGATCTCCCAAGCCTTGTTTCCTCAAGAAACCAGAAAGCCATAAAAAACCTCTTTATTCCCTTTGGTCTTTTCTGCTTCACTGCTTCAATCTCTTTTATAAATCACCATTCCCAAGTCTTACTGTCCAGCTTGGGCTCACTTGGGACTCGATGTCAACACAGCCTGCAGCGTCACCTTGGGGTTGGTGCACATTTCTTGTGGAGAAAATCTGCGTTTGTCACCTGCTCAGTCACCACTGGGGACCACCATGATCACCAGCCATGCCAGTGCTTGCAAACAAGTCACTGCAAACAGAGCTGCTGGGGCATGAGAGCCTCTGGGACACCTGACTGCTGAGCCTGGACGGTGACAAACCTCTCCAGAGGGACTCTGGATATCCTCTGCAGGGACTGCAAAATCCTGGAGGACTTGAGGGCTGTGAATAGGAACCAACTGTGGGTCTCTTCCAGAATGTGAACAAGGGAAAAAAAAACCATTGCAGGTAAATAGACACAAGTTCAAGGAGTCTCTTGAGACGAAGATGGTTGGAAAGTGGAGAATTAGTGAGGGTGAGTAAGTGCTTTCCCTGTTCTTACTTTTCATGTAGTCTTGGTAATGGAAAACAGTGGGGAGAAAATACCTGGTGAATCCTTGATTTCACAGAAACACAGAACCATTTAAGTTAGAAAAGACCTCTAAGATCATCCAGTCCAACCTTTGACCACCTCGTCAACTAGACCATAGCACTGAGTGTCACAGTCATTTCTTGAACACCTGTAGGGGTAGTGACTCCACCACCTCCCTGGGCAGCCCCTTCCAGTGTTTAACAGCCCTTTCCATGAAAAAATTCCCCCTGATGTCCAAAATTGTGAAGCAATCCAGCTACTGTAATGCTCTCAGGTCCCTGGTAGGACACACAGCATCAGTTTGGCCCACGGTGAGATGAGGCTGGAGCAGCCCCCGTGCTCCTGTCTCTGCGAGACAAAACCCATCACTGTTTGCTTCACAGCGATGTCTTTTCTTCTCAGTTGGAAGTTTTGCTTTGAAAGGCAGTTCTGGTGACTCTGATTTGTGATGACAGCAACTTCAGTGGCATTTAAAGAGACTGGAAGGAAGAGATAAATAACCTTGAAGATTGCTTAATAAACCAATGGAAGAATTGTTCTTCCCTATAAGGTTTCTGAACACTAAGCCAGGCATGGGGATTTGTCTTGCCTTGTTTTAGCCATCTAGAAGTTGGACATCTTTCTTGTTCAAGATGATCCTTCAGAGCTTCTCTGGAGGATTTGGAGAGGAAGCCAGAACAGCTAGAAGGCAATTCCTCTCCTTGTTTTAGGCATGTACTTTGGGACAGGATGAACCATGGTCTGGAGGTGCCCATCCTCTGTCTGCTGACTGAGCAGAGGGTGCAGAGAAATTTAACTTTGAGAGGGATAAAGTCAGACAAGAGCAACCCAAAGCAGGCAGAGAAGAGTCTTGTTCAGAGATAGATGCTTTGATTAGGTGACACTTTGAGTCTTGCTTCTTGAGTTGCCAGAGCCTGAGAGCCAGGAATGCCGTGTTTAGTCTTTGGGAAGCGTCACAAGGCGCTCTTTGTGGCCTCTCCCGTGGGAAACCCAGCCAGCACCAGAGAAACCCCCCTCCTGCTCTGCTCAGGTGGTGGTCAGTGCAGTGAGGAGGGAAATTCAGGGAAGTCAAAGCCGGAGGATATCAAGGATTCCTCAAAGAGAAGCGTGAGGAACTCAGTTATCTGCTAGTTAGGCTGATAAAAAGGGGCACGGGGGATTCTGTGGCACAAATGCTCAGGTTGGATCTGTGAGAGGATAACAAGCTCTGGCATTTTTAGGGCAGAAGGGAAAGAAGGAAAAAAAAAAGAAAAGCAAAGGAAGCTGAAACAGCAGCAAAAAATAACTCGATCTAAATCTTACAGATCACTGTACTTGCAATGGGGCAACTGTCCAGGTAAAGGCTGAAAAATTGGGCCTGTTGGATGAGACCTACCTTGACCCAAAAAGTTCTTAATGATCCTTCTACCTCCAGCAAAGATCGTGCAGCCTTGACCAGTCACTCTGTGGTGCCTGTAGTATTTCACCTGGGAGAGGAAAAAATTCCTATTCCTCTGAGATATTCCTGTTCCTCTCTTGTTGCCCAGAGAGGTTGTGGACTCCCCATCCCTGGAGATGTTCAATACCAGGTTGGATGGGTCTAGTGGAAGGTGTCCCTGCCCATGTAAGGGGGGTTGGAACTAGCTTTAAGAGCTTTAAGATCCCTTTCAACCCAAACCATTCTGTGATTCTGTGATTCAGTGATTCAGTAAAGAGAGACTTTGTTACAAACGTGGGTAGAACCCTTCCCAAATCTTCGTTTCCGAAGCCCAGCATGAATGAATGAAAGAGAGACTTAATTCATAAACCTGAACATGAAGAGTAGTTCTGGGAACGGAAGGGGGAATGGTTTTAAACTAAAAGAAGAAAGATTTCGATTAAATATTAGGAAGAAATTCTTGCTTGTGAGGGGGGTGAGGCCCTGGCACAGGCTGCCCAGAGAAGCTGTGGCTGCCCCATCCCTGGAAGTGTTCAAGGGTAGGTTGGATGGGGCTTGGAGCAATCTGGGATAGTGGAAGGTGTCCCTGCCCATGGCAGGGGGGGATCGGACTAGATGAGGTTTTAAGTCCCTTTCAACCCAACCCATTCTAGGATTTGACAATCCTGCAGATCCTGCATAGGACAGCTCAGAAAATCCCCCCAGGAATTCTCTACATTAAAGACAACACATTCCTCATGAGAATGGCATTGGAGACACTTTCAGGTAGCCACTGCCCAGCACTCCATGAGGTTCTGTGAGGATGCAGCACGTCTGGAGTGCTGGCTGGTGATTAATTAACATTCAGGAGAGAAGCCGCCGGTTCCACTCGTTTGAGCAAGTTGCTCTCGGGTGTTGTGCTGCAGCTCATGGCTCCAGGAGGATTTGGTGCAAGGTGGTTGGGCCAGCAGGATGGGAGGCAGCAAACTCCTGTTTACAGGAGCTGTGGCAGTGTCATGACACACCAGGACTGGCACACACACTGTTCCTTGCCCCGTGTTTCTGACAGGGAATCTAACATCACTGAATTGCTCGTGCTTTCAGGACATCCTGTACACCACTGCTTCCACCTCTTTGCCAACAGCTCTTTTATCAGGTCTTGATTAAACAAAGCATTTCAATCTTTGTCCCTTATGTGGATCCCGAGACACGTCTGTGTGGCAGAATAATCAAACTAACTCTCAGTGCCACTTGTTTCATGGAGCACAGATGGACTTCAGATTAATTTTGGGTGTAACTTTTGGGTGTTGCAAAGGACAACCACCAAGGTACAGAGAGGGCAGTGCATGGGAACATCTGATTTTTTGAGGAGACACAAGCTAACACTGTCTTTGCAGGAGAAAACGTGGGTGGAAGGACCTCACAGGTTCCTCCTGAGCCTTCAAATCTACCTTGAATTGCTTAATAGGGGTGATGATAGAGGGTGACTTGGGAGCTGGACCTCCCTTGGGAGTCAAAGCCATGAGATTCCATTCAACTTTAGGAGATGTCTCAGTGTTTTCAAGGCTGAGACACTCTTCATTCATCCGGGCTTTGTGCTGGCCTCCCATCCACTGTGGATTTTTCCTGATGAATGGGGCTGTATTCATCTCTGAGTTTCCCATCCAAAGCACGTGAACCACAGCTTGGGTCTCAACAGGTGAGTGAAGCCACAAACTCCTTTGAGAGCATCACTTCTGGGAAACAGAATCATAGAATCCTGGGATGGTTTGGGTTGGAAGGGGCCTCAAAGATCAACTTATTTCAACCCCCTGCCAGGGGCAGGGACACCTTCCACTAGACCAAGTTGCTCCAAGACCAGTCCAACCTGGCCTTGAACACTTCCAGGAATGGGGCAGCCACAGCTTCTCTGGGCAACTTATGCCAGGGCCTCACCACCCTCTGAGTAAACAGTTTCTTCCTAACATCTAATTTAACCCTTACCTCTGCCAGTTTGAAGCCATTCCCACTTATCCTATCACTCCATGGCTTTATCAAAAGTCCCTCTCTCTTTTTTTTTTTAAACTCCCTTTGATTACTGGAAGGTCACAACGAGGTCTCCCTCTCCAAGCTGCTTCCTCAGCCTGTTTTCATGGGAGAGCTGCTCCAGCCTTCACATCACCTTTGTGTCCTCCTCTGCACCTATTCCCCAGGACCTCTTATTTTTCCTTCAGAAGGGCTCGGATGTGCCACCAGAACAGTTGCACCAGTGAAGGACGCTGAAGCAAGTGGGCTGTGTGGGCTCCACAGACAGGAATGATGGATGAATCTCCCAGCTGGCTGCCAGCACTGCAGCACAGCTTGTTTTCCTCAAATCCATGTGTGCTTCACCCTGGCGCTCCGTGGATTGCGAATCCGAGTGCGTTTGACAGTGTGAAGGCAGAGTAACAGTCTGGCAGCTGGGACCCCTCTGGGAAATCCTGTGCCTGATTCCTGCTGGCTCCCCACGTCAGGGAGCTGCAATCATGACCAGAGGTGATACCTTCATTTTCAGGTGCTTCTGCTCCTTCAGCTGTTTGCCTTCCCAAATCACTCCTTATTGCTATGTGTGAAAACCTCCACCACTGTGCAAAATTACTGTGTATCGGACGGGAACGGGCTCCCGGCGCTGGATTTCAATAGAATATTTCACAGCTCTCTGATTGCTGGGAAAGGTCCATTTCTGCTGCAGTCTGGGCTGACCTGCACAGGTCACAGGCTTTCACAGCCTCCTGGTGCAGAGCTTGGGGTCTGGAATCAAAGATGTTTAGGTTTGAAGGGCACTAATGCAGGGTTCTCTGTACCACCACAGTGGGCATTTCTGTCTGAACGGTGTTCACACTGTTGCTTGATGCCTTTTTCTCCAAGATGCTGCTCGTCTGTGCTGTCTTCTTCCCTCCAAGCATCCCAAGATGAAATTCTTGGCTGTGAGGGTGGTGAGGCACTGGAACAGGTTGCTCAGAGAGGGTGTGGACTCCCCATCCCTGGAAGTGCCCAAGGGAAGGTTGGATGGGGCTTGGAGCAACCTGGGAGAGTGAAAGGTGTCCCTGCCCATGGCAGGGGGTTGGAATTGAATAAGCTTTAAGTTCCCTTCCAACCCAAACCGTCCCATGATTCTATGAACTCTGCAGTGCCAGGTTCATGCTGCAGTGTTGAAGAGTTGCCTTATTGCCACACTGCTTTTTTCTCCTGCTTATCTTGGAAATTTTACTTGGGGTAGGACTACACAAATTCTGATATCCATGACTTATAAATACATGTAGACACAATCCTTAACCCCCATCAAGATACCCATCAGGGTGTTACATTTTCTCTCTGGATTGTAGCAGAATCACAGAATACCCTGAGCTGGAAGGGATCCAGAAGGATCATTGGGTCCAGCTCCTGGCTCTGCATGGGACAACCGCAAGCAGCGATAGCACTGTGGTTGGTCTTTTCATTGACATGAACACCAATGGCTTGTCATGAGAGGGAGGTCAGTGCTTCAGTGTTCACTGAGGACTGAATCATAGAATCATGGAATCACAGAATCATAGAATATGATAGAATTATAGAAACACAGGATCATAGAATCATAGGATCAGAGGATCATAGAATCATAGAAACATAGAATCATAGAAACATAGGATCATAGGATCATAGAATCATTGAATCACGGAATCACAGAATCATAGAATCACAGAGTGGTTTGGGTTGGAAGGCACCTTAAAGCTCATCTCCTCCTAACCCCTGCCATGGGCAGGGACACCTTCCACTAGACCAGATTGCTCAGAGCCTTGTCCAGCCTTCCCTTGAACACCTCCAGGGATGAGGAGTCCACACCCTCTCTGGACATCTCTGAGGGCTCCTTCATCACTCCTCACTCCTGAACTGGGCGAAGTGTCTCCAAGGATATTTCAGACTCCATTGCATCAGTGCCCTCTGGTCCTTTGTCGCTGTTTCAGACCCTGGTTTGCTGTTCAGATGATCCTCCTGAACCACAGACATTTCCCAATGTGGCAGCACAATGACTCACTGTAGCACAATAATCACACACAGCCCCTTCCGTGATCTCCCCGGCTCCTGCACAGGGATTGCCATTCCCACTTAGACCACCAGCTCGTCAAATCCTGCTTCCTGCCTCCAGCAATGGCCAAAACCTGAGGCTCCTGAGGTTGCCTCCAGAGCACACCAAGGTAACTGCACAGTCCTGGCTGTGTGGATGGAAAAGCTCTCTCCCGGCTACCACGGAAGATCCACTTATGCGCTGGAGCATGAGATTTGATTACCTTTATTACAGGATCTTCACATGCAGAGCTAGAAATGTTCATGGTCATGCAATTATCCAGTCACAGCAGTTGACTCAGTGACCTTCTTTGGCAGTGAAGTCCATAAATTGGCTTTACACAGCCGAGGGACCTCTGATTTCCTGCTCCTCCATTGAACTTCATCTTCAATGAGTGACATCCAGTGACTTATATTACACAGGGCAGGGGAAAATGGAGAGAGTATGTCAGGCCTGTTGTTTCCTTCCCTTTTTTAATTTGAATATCCTCAAACTCTTCTATTGTCTTTGCAAAACATTTCTGGATTTTTGACCATTTTCCTCAAACAAGGTTATGCTTGTGTGTCTCTTCCGGATGTTCTGACAACCTGGAGCAAAGGTGAATATCACCCATGGAATGAATGTCCAGCACATCCTTTGGCTTCTCTGGGCAAAGATCTGAGGTATGTTTGGGAAAATACATGAATCATCGTAGAATCCCAGAATGGTTTTGGTTGGAAGGGACCTTAAAGGTCTTCTCGTTCCCCCCTCCTGCCATGGACAGGGACATCTTCCACTATCCTGGTCTTGAACACTCCAGGGATCCAGGGGCAGCCACAGCTTCTCTGGGCAACCTGTTTCAGTGCCTCCCCACCCTCCCAGCCAAGAATTCCTTCCCAATATCCTGTCTAACCCTGCCCTCTGGCAGTAGGAAGCCATTCACCTTTATCCTGTCACTCCAGACCCTTGTCCCAAGTCCTTCTCCAGCTCTCTTGGAGCCCTTTTAGGCACTGAGAGGAAAGGGGCTCCAAGGTCTCCCCAGATCCTTCTCTCCTCCAGGGGAACACCCCCAGCTCTCCCAGCCTGGCTCCAGAGCAGAGGGGTTCCAGCCCTCGGAGTATCTCCGTGGCCTCTTCTGGACTCGCTCCAGCAGCTCCACGTCCTTGTGCTGTTGTTCCCCAGGGCTGGAGGCAGCTCTGCAGGTGGGGTCTCACCTGAGGGGTCAGAGGGGCAGAATTCCCCCCTCCCCTGCTTTATGCCCAGGGAACAGGGGGGTTCTGGGCTCTGAGGCCACATGGTTGGGTCGTATCCAACTTCTCACCCACCAGCACGCCCAAGTTCTCTTTAGGACTACTCTGCATCCATCCCCCACCCCACTTGTACTTCTCCTTGGGATTGCCCAGTCCAAAGTGTAGAACCTTGCCCTGGGCCTTGTTGAACTTCATGAGGCTCATATGGGCCCACCTCTCCAGCCTGTCCATGTCTCTCTGGATGGCAAAACACAAGAGGGAAGGTCTGACGCCCTCTGAGGCCCGGCAGAAGAGGGAAGATGATGAGTGCACCCTCTTAAATTTTCAGACAAGGAAACTCTCAGTGATTCAGAGCATAACTGACCAGAGATCACATTTCTCAGTCACAAGGAACAGGAGAAACAGCTCTTCAGGGAGAAGGAAAACCCCTTAGTTTTAGGGAGAGCAATGCCACAAAATAACATCTAACATCTCTTCGAGCACATGCTGCTGCAGCCTCGAGTGCAAGGAGCCGTAAAAGTGACTAAAGCAGGAGTCTCCGGAGCGGATTGCTCAAGTGAAAGGAAGCTGGGATGAAATGCCAGCCAGCCCCGTCGGTCCCTCATCCAGGGCTGCTCAGAAATGCCTGATGCTTTCTGACTGGATGGCCAGGCCTGGAGTAATTACTCGGTTGCAGTGTTTTCACTTTTAAAGTGAAAAAAAAAGTGGCTTCTTATCTTTGCATGAGTTACAGTTTTACCTCATGTTTATGAGCTGGCACTGTTGGTGAAGGTCTTTGCTGACAGGCCTTCTGGTTTGCTCCACTCCTGGTCATAGTGGCCACGTGGCCACTGTCCTACTCCACCATACCTGAAGCTGAACTCCCGGGGGCTACAGCTATACCTGGGAGTTAAAGAATTTGGGGCATAGCTTAGTCACCCGTAGAGCTAAATGGCTTCTTTCAGCTCAGATGAAACACTGACCCAAATAATACTGGGAAGCTCAGGAGTCGGCATGGACAAGGGGCCCTTCCCAAGGCACTATCCAGAGGAAACATCCTGTTTTGAAGACTGAGGAAGTTTAATAGCATGGGCATGGCTGGATACAGCCCAGCTGGCCACTCTTGGGTTTGATGCATGAACGAGACCGTGCTTAAGCTGTAAATCTCTTGAGAGATTTATAAATACCTGGAGAGTGTCTGATGAGGTGCTCTGGTCCCATACAGTAGCTATGACTGGGATCATTGCTCACATCATCCCTTCTGAGGGGTCTCTGGAGACATAACCTCAAGTTGTGCCAGGGGAAGGTCAAGTTGGACATCAGGAGGAATTTCTTCGTGGAAAGGGTTGTCGTGCATTGCAAGGGGCTGCCCAGGGAGATGGTGGAGTCCCCATCCCTGGAGGTGTCCAAGGAACAACTGGACATGACACTCAGTGCTCTGGGCTGGGTGACAAGGTGGGGACGGGTCACAGGTTGGACTCGATGATCCTGGAGGTCTTTTCCAACCTCAGTGATTCTGTGATTCTGCGATTCTATGACTGGCACAGCCATGTCTGTGCCTGGTCCCTACCTCTGTGCAAAAGCCAAGTGACCCAGATCCTCCTCACAATGGATGCACCAGAGCACAGACACAGTTCACAACCTTGGCACCACCACGTTCCTCCTTGCTGACCTTCGGACTGCTTGGTCCTGTTCATCTTCTCAGCTGGGTCACCTCTGAAGAGGCAGCTGGGACAAATGTGGGACAAATGGACCAAAAAGATGTTGGGCCGGGGGGAGCAGATATTCCTGAGGTTTGGCCCTTTATCCCTGTTTGCCTCCTTTTCCTCTAAGATATTGGCATAGCTCAGTCTCTTGTCCCCAGGGTGACCTGCACTGTGAGGTGCATGAGTACAGGAGCACCTCCCCTGGACCTCCTCATCCCACCCTCACTCTGCAGTCAAAAAATGCCTCCAGATGGAGATCCCTCTCCAAGGTAGGTACTGGAGACCTGAATCCACCCTCCAAGAGCAGAGCAGGACATGGACGTCTGACTGGTGATCCCAGGGGTGGGTGGCCCAACTCAAGCTCAAGGTAAAAATGCTGTCAGAGCCTTTCCAAGGATTCTGGAAGCTCTGTTTGGCCGTGTGTTGGGCTGGGAGATGCCTCGAGTGTGTGACTCTGAGTACCCAACTCTTCTCTTCCAGTGGAACATCAGACCAGACCAGGACTGTCTCTAAATCCTTTTGGTCATATATTGCATGAATCACCTTCATTCCCTGACACTGTTCTTCCCTCCATTCTCCCCCTCATCAAGCCACAGGTCCAGCATCTACCAAACCCTTCCCTGTGCCAAGTCCTGAGATGCTCCTGGAACCATCACATCACCTTGGTCAATGCAACTCTCCCCTTTCTGGTCTCTGCTCATGTTCTGCACCTGGAACCACTCCTGCCCTTGCTGACCATCCTGCTTCCCTCCCCTCTTCCATGTCTCCCTTATGCCCCTGTGTTCCTTCCTATGGACCTTCCTGCTCTTCCCAGCCCTTGAGTAGTGAGAGGTGAAGAACTGTGCCCCAACACCTCTGCCTTCGGGGCACCTGCCTTGGGATTCCCAACACAAGGGGGGCATCCCACGTTCCAGTTGAAAAACAGAACACATTTTTGGGCAATACCATGACTTTCCCTCCTTTTAATCTTCCCTTGCAGCCCACAAATTCTTCCCCCCTGCCAAAGCACCCTTTCCCAAGGGGAATCACAACCACCAACCCCCGGGATACTCTAAAACCTGGAATTTCTAAGCCATTCCCCATTTCTCCATCCCAGCCACCTCCCCCACACGCTTTCCTTCTCTAATATTCAAGGAGCCACAGCTTAGGAGCCCCAGCTTAGCATCACCCCCTCTAATAGCTTAAGCCCTGGATGAATCCCCTTGATTTTAGGGCACAGGATGTTGCTGGAATTCCTTGCCTTGCTCCTCATGCTTGGGTCTTTTCTGTTGTTTATTCCCTGGATATTCAGAGCATGGCAAGATGTGTTATTATTCAGATTTTAGAGTCATAATTTGCTTATAGGTAAGAAAGCAGAGGAGCAACTGAAGGGTCTATATCATACATCCTCAGATATATAATATACATCTGAGTATAATCTTATACTCATAATTTTATTTATTTATAATATACATCTGAGTATAATTTTGTATACTCAAAAATTGAATAATAGGTTAAAGATATCAAGATAAAAGGTTCCCTTTGGAAAAACTCACAATTCTTTCTGTTTGGGGCAGATATTCCCAGTATTGGTCAATTCAATCCTCCTCCCATGCCATGCACTGTCAAAACCAGCTTTGGCACAGTCACTTTATTTGTATTTGATGCTTTTTAGGAGCTGGGTTTAAGGTCTCAGCTTGGTCAGAGATGGCACGACAAAGCAATGGAGATGTAGAGCTGCCAGGCTCGTGGGGGTGGAAAATCCTGGAAGCAATGGATATATTGGCTCTGATTTTATTTGGGTTTTGTCAGGCTAATTAGAAAGTGCTGCACAGTCATACATTGGCAGGTCCTAAACAGTGTGGTGTTGGCTTGATGGATGAAGACATTATGGGACTTGGGGAAGTGGCTTGCATTGGAATATCCTGGAGACAGGATATCCTGGGAACAGGGTGGAAAAGGGGTGCAGGATTGGGGATTTTGGCCATGTAACAGAGGCCATCTCCCTTTGTCCATAATGGGGTACATTTTTCACTCCATTCTGCCCGTGGAAGGGAGATGAACACACTGGATGCACAAAAGGGGAAGAAAACAGATGAAGCATCCATAAGAAATGCCTTGGAGTGGGGGGATAGCAGTGGTCCCAGCAGGAAGCCATTTATTCTCGGGATACTCACAAAGGGGCTTTGCCCAAGACATGTTTAAGCAGCTTATGGCCATTAGACAAATGTTTAATCTGCAGAAAAGTGGGCCAGCAGGCAGGCAGGTGCTCGGGTGCTTTTAGAGCCGTGGAGCAGCTGGGTCTGGGAGAGGGAGCAGTGGAGGGGACCCAGGGGACAAGGAACGACAGGAGTGCCAGGGCTTGCACCTCAGGGCTTGGGAGAGCAGGTGTGGCAACCGCAAATGCCAAAAAGGTTCTGTGGAAAGGTGAAAGGAGCTCCTGGAATCACCCCACAGCAGCAGGCATAGGCAGAGAGAGAGCCCCAGAACTGCTGTCCCGAGCCCGGTGGCATCTCTTCCACCCCTGTGTGGCTTTCGGGACCTGAGCCAGCCAGGTGGGAGGTGGTTTGAACAGAGCTCTCCAGATGTGCAGCCCCAGCCTTGCAGATGCAGCCACTGCCAAAAGGCACGGAAATCCAGACAGAAAATCAGCTCATTTCCAGATCTGATCCTAGTTTGCCCTAAATAAAGGCGCGGGTGGGTTGTGGGGGGCAAGAGTAGAGCGGGAATAACTCCAGTCGATGCACTTCTCCAAGGAAAAGGCTGGAGCTGTGGCATCCCTCGTGTCCAGGAGCAGCATTTCCCAGGCAGGTGCCGTTATTTTGTAGTTATCCAAGAGATGGCAGCCTTTCCCAAATCTTCTCCCGGGCTCTGACCAGGAGACACACGTTTCACCTTGATCACTGACACCGCAGCTGGCAAGCCCGTGGGACACACAGCTCACAGCCTGTAGAGAGCTGCTAAAAGCCGCACTCCCAGCCTTGCTGCTGGGATTTTGCTGGTGCTGGTTTTTGCCTGGAACGTAGATCGTGCCTGCCTTCTCCTGGAAGAGGGATCTGAATTTTCCCTTGGTCGTACGTGAGCCAAGTTGTGTCTACGCTGGCAGCCCCAGCAGCCTGGGTTGCTCCTTCCTCAGCATCCATGGTGCCCAGAGCAGCTTCTGTGGGAGAGGATGTTTGGATTGGGAGCTCCAGGGGTAAGAGTAGGAGCCAGGGGTACTCTGCCTTGCAGTCTCAGCTCTCTGTGCTCTCTATTCCCAAACTGTCCTTCTACAAGGACGGTGGGACGAGCTCCACCAGCCGGTGCCTTTGCTGCACCAGAGCCTGTGCTACTGGTCACCCTCCCACAGAAGACCAGAGTGTCCCCTCAACAGAATGGTTTGATTGGAAGAGACCTTAAAATCATCTCATTCCACCCCCTGCCACGGGCAGGGACACCTCCCACTATCCCAGGCTGCTCCAAGCCCTGTCCAACCTGACCTTGGACACTTCCAGGGATGGGGCAGCCACAGCTTCTCTGGGAAACCTGTGCCAGGGCCTCACCCCCCATTACAAGATTCCCACGTCCCTTCCCTGAGTTTTCCTCTGCTTCAGTTTTCATTGCAGAAGCTCCTCAGAGTTGGAAATGAGGTCCCCTCCATGTGCCCATCCCCTGCATATCCATTCTCCAGGCTTTGTCTTTGGAAGTGGAAGCTGGATGGGAACACAAATATAAATTCCATTCTTTTCCAAGCTTTCCTTTTATCAGTTCACCCTTCTCTCCACATTAGATTTGCAGCCTCTGGAAAATTACAGGCACAAATACAAACCAGCATCCTCAGCTCTGTCCTCCTACCTCTGTTTCCCTTAGTCCACCATTCCCAGAGAAATGTCCCGCAGTGTATTTCTGGCTCTGCTCCCGTGGACTTGGATGCACTGGAGGCATCTCTTCCAGACCATTAAACAGTGCCAGGACCTGTTTTCTGGGCCTGAGGCCAACTGGCACTACCTGGCCATGTCCAGACCATGTCTGGTGTGTGAGCAATCCCCCATCCCTCCACATTCCCTGTCCTTTGCAGGGACACCTTTGCTGTTGTTTGTACCTGGCATGTGGCCTGTGTGGTGGTCAGGACATGAGGGGGATCCTGGGAAGATGCTGGGAGGGATGGAAATTGCCTTTATGAGCATATGTTATGGATTTCCAACCAGCATAGTGAACAGGCACATCCCAGACAAGGAGGAAATTGCCTCCCTGACACCTCCAGCCAGGTGCAATGGGCTCTGTAAAGCTCTGCAAGCTCCCTAAAAGATGAAATTATCATTATCTGTAGTGGATTTTGTGTTTTCCCAGGCACACTGGAAGCAGGAACCAGTGAGGTGGGCAAAGCACCAGCAGTGGACATCACTCCCAGTGCTCTGAGTGGGTGTTCCTGCCCCTCCTAAGGGATTTTACTACAGCTTCAGGAATGCAGATGGGGAAAAACGAGGGCAGTGTGATAGCAGTATTACTGACATTTTTCCATAAGCATAAAACAATTTCTTTAAATAAATGCCCTCCCCCTGGTGAAACTGGGACTGGGATTGGGGTTGGTGGAGAACATCTGGGGAAGGGAAAAGACGTGGGATGGGCTGTTTTTCCCAGATAAAACCGCCGTGATCAATTTTTAATTTCAGCTTTTAAATCCTTTCCCTTTGCTGTGCATTAAAACTCAGTAAAGCCATGATTTCCTTACTCTCAAGTTGAGATGGGGAACCTTTTCCTCTGGGCTTAGGGTAACTCCCCTCTGTCTTGTAGGAGGCGACACCAGAGTCCACAGCTGAGGGCACTGATGCAATTGAAAGGAAAAATTGGCCTCAAACATCTGCAGAAGGCAACTTATGCTTGGTTTTCCAAGAAAATGGTGAGCAAAGAAGACTTTGGGATCATAGAATCATAGAATGGTTTGGGTTGGAAGGGATCTTAAAAACTGTTTCATTCCAACCCCCTGCCACAGGCGCCTTCCACTATCCCAGGTTGCTCCAAGCCCTGTCCAACCTTGCCTTGAACACTTCCAGGGATGGAGCAGCCACAGCTTCTCTGGGCAACCTGTGCCAGGGCCTTCCCACCTTCACAGTGAAGAATTCCTTCCTAATATCCCATCTAACCCTGCCCACTACCAGTTTGTCCAGAAAAAGGAAGGAAGTGTTCCTTCAAGATCAGGCAAATGTTTTCTTTCATGTCTGGGCATTTTAAATCCTTGTTTAAATAAAACACGGGGAAGGTGAGAAGCCCTTTGAAGGACTGCCTGGATCATCCAGCGCATTCCCACAGTAGTGGGGCTGGATAACCCAAGGGAATGTGCTTTGACCTGGGAGGGAGAAGCTGCAAGAGCTGGAGAGGATGCCCAGATTTGCAGAAACAGCCACAGATGTGCCTTGAGGGAGGCAGGTCCAAACTGCTTCATTCCCTGCACGATCCTGTTTGGATTTCTTCAGCAGGGTGAGGCCTGAATGAGTGTCAGGAGGGCAAATGCCTCAGGGTTGGTATTTGACATCTTGGTAGCAACAGTATTATTTAGCAACTTGCCTAACCCATGGTGAGACCCTCCAAAATTTTTCCAAATGGATGGTGTCTGGCAGTTAGGATGTATTTCCCTGACTATTCTTTACATTTCCCAAGCTCTGCTCTACTTTCTTTGCTGCTGTCAGTGGCTGCAGCTCAACTCTGACCAGTGGCTCATAGTTTGCTTTCACATTGACCAGATTTTTCTCCTCCAGGTGTCCCCAGTGATGCCCAGAGACGCTGCCTTGGCTGAGAAAGAGCAGTTGGAGGGCAAGATCCCTATTCCATCTCCTTGGGAAGAGTCTCTTCATCACTCATGGGTGCCATGGGCTGCTTTCTCCATTTAGTGCCAACTCCTTGGGAGAGTTACCCTGTTTTGGAGAAAACAGGGGCGAATGACAAAAGACAGAAGAAGGAAAAAAAAACCAACTAAGTCTTTCTGGGGACAAAACTTAATTATTGGTGGCAATTTGCAGGCTCAGAAGCCACAGCACCATTTTTGGGCTGCACCAACCCTTGCTGGATCCAGTCTGTTGTCTGACATGTGGCAGACTGTGTCTCTCTCCTTGTGCTTCACTCTCCAGTGACTCAGTCCCGAGGATTCTGTGCCTTCCAAGTGCTCCTGCCGCTCAGCACAGAGCTGCTCACAGAGCCCTGGGCACTTCCAAAATATTGGCAGTGCAGGGGAGTGTGAGCTGGAGCTGGGACATCCCAGATGCCTGCAAGGGTAGTGATGTGTCAAAGACATGTTCTGAAAAAACCCAAAAGGGCTTTGGAAATGGAAACCATCATCTTCCTGGGATTATGTCTGGGCTGCTGGTTCAGATTGCCAGGCAATCTGCATCCTGGGCTGCATCTCCAGAGGTGTGGCCAGCAGGTCAAGGGAGGGGATTTTTCTCCTCTGCTTCACTCTGGGAGACCCTCAATACAGGAAAGGAACAAGTCCAGAGGAGGCCACAGAGATGCTCCAAGGGCTGGAGCACCTCTGATTGGGAAAGCTGGGGGTGTTTAACTGGAAAAGAGAAGGCTCTGGGGAGACCTTAGAGCCCCTTCCAGTGCCTAAAGGGGCTCCAAGAGAACTGGAGAGGGACCTTGGACAAGGGATGGAGTGACAGGACAAGGGGGAATGGCTTCCCACTGCCAGTATCTGCATTTGATCATATCTCCATGAACAAGAACTTGTCTGGCAAGACTTGCCAGATGTTTCCCAGTCCTCTGCACACAACATTTTGGAGGACAATGAACTACACAGAACACTTGGGGGTGAGATCTGGGCTTTTTTAATGAAAGGATCAAACTACTTCCATGAGACAAGAAGAAACTACTGCAAATGTCATTGTTTCCCTTCTCTCATCATGGAATGTCTCTGCTCTACTTCCTTTTCCTGTGTGCCAGGCAGCAGTGCAGCCTCCCACAGTCCTCAGTGTGCTCCTCCTTCTCTCCTTTACCACATGTCCTGGAGCAATACCCTCTGCAGCTCTTTCTGGACTGACTTTTGGCTGTGGAAAGACAGAAAGATGCACATCAACATTGACTAATTCACAGTCAACAGCACAGACCATGACACAGCCCAGTTCCCGTGGAGACCCCTGGGTGTTGGATGTCTAAATGTAGGATGGGATGATTCTGGAGCTGAACTCCACTCCATAAGTCTTGAGAGCCAAACCCAACCCAAATCTCCACACAAGACCCACCACCCACACCTACTTTCCTGGGACAATACTTTTTTCACAGAATAACAGAATGGTTTGGGTGGGAAGGACCTTAAAGATCATCCAGTTCCAACCCCCTGCCATGGGCAGGGACACCTTCCACTATCCCAGGCTGCTCCAAGCCCTGTTTAGCCTGGCCTTGGACACTTCCTTGAACACTTTCACCTAAATTCCTTTGTGGTTCACTATTATCCCTCATTTCTGCTCCACATAGTTTACCACCTTACCTGGTGTGGCCATCAAGGCCATGAGGAAAACTGCAAAGACAACATAGATGATCCTCATGACTGGATATCCCCCGGGATCACAGCAGCTCTGGGAGGCAGCCTGGCAGAGAGATCTTGGATCAGCTGCTGAGAAAAAGGCTGGAGACCCTGATATTTATAGACATTTCTTGCCAGGGAGGACAGAGTTAAGGAGGAGCGTGACTTCGCTGGTGTCCCAGGACACATTGTTTGCTGCTTAATGGGATCTTGTGTCACTCCAACCCAGTGGCCATCTGACAATGAGACGTCCACCCTGTGCCTGTTTGGCTCTTTTGAAGGCATCTTGTGTGGCCTGTGCAGGTCTCTCCCATGGGAGCTGGACTCCTCTCAGCCTGGCAGCCAAAACTTTTGGCACAGACAGCTGGGAGTATTGGTCCCTGCTCAGGGGACTTGGTGTTGGGTCAGAGGAATGGTTGTGGTGATCAGTGTTACAGCAATGACTTGGAGAGGGGTCTCCCTTCTTTTTCCCTTCCAAAACAGAGATCTGGGAGGACTGGGACCACACCAGCCAATGCCACCCTGTGCATTCCCAGCTGTGTGGCAAGACCCAGACCCCGCGCTGGAATCCAAAATGTTGTGGCAATGGACATGAAGGTTGTTATAAAGTTGAAATGTCTTTCCTACCAAAACCCCCTCTGGAATTCGGAAGGTGAATCCCAAACATCTGAGACTCAATCAGTTGCCTGAACACAGCACCATCCAAGCCCTCCTGAAATTTCCCAAGTTTCTCCTATATTGGCCGCATCCAAGTGATTTGGAAGCCACTTTCTGCAGAAAGGATAAATAGCAACTCAGTTTTAGTCTCTGAGTGTAGGACTTTGTAAACATATAATAATGGAATGTAGGAAAGCATTATGAATATATTATGAACATATGTTAATGGAATGTAGGAAAGCAGAGGTGACCAGAGTGGCAAGTGACTTATGCCTCTACTGCCCACCCAAAATGTCCTTCACAAAAAGTGGGAAGAATCATAAAATCATGGAATGGTTTGGGCTGGAAGGGACCTTAAAAATCATCTCATTCCAATCCCCTGCCATGGGCAGGGACACCTTCCACTAGCCCAGGTAACTGGCAGAAGAAAAAGAAGTCCTGGCATTTACATTTATATCGAACTGAGATTAATGTGTTGCTTCCCTCATTTCTTTCTCCCTTCTGGAGAAGGAAAGAAATCCCAGAGCACCTCCAGCCCAGGAAGAGGCTGAACCCAAGCAGAGACACTGTAGGTTGTGTTCCCTGGCAGTGAGGGAATGTTGGAGACTGAACAATATTGGCACTGCATGATGACACCTTTCCCTCTGGAATGGCCTGACGTGGCTGGGGCTGCCTGCCCTGGAGAGCAAAAGCTGCAGGAGCACTTGCTCCAAGCCTATCCACGTGAAGGGACTGGGAATAAGGGGATGTTTTACATCCGACTGGACAGCACAGCTCTAAGATGCTGAGCACATCCCAGTTCCTGTGGATTTGCAGTTGTTCTCTCTGCACTGTATCCATTGCATTGCAAGGTAAAAGCAGGAGAGAAGGAGAGGAGAAGACAAAGCTGAGGATTAAACAGCCCCCAATTTTCCCAATCACCCCTCTAGGCTGTTCTCTGCCTAGAAGGGAAATGATCACTCGGTCCCTGTAGCTCCTCTGGTCCCTGACTCCTCTACAAATAAAAGGATCCATTAGACAGTTTGGTAATGCCAGAAGTTGACTCATAACAATTTCGTCCTGAGAAAAAACCCTCCAGCAAACCCCCAGGTGGCCAATGGTGGTGGGTAGGATCATCCAGATCCCTCCTCAGGGAAGAGGGAGCAGAGCTGGTTGGAGCACCTTTTCCTCGCAGAAACTGTTTCACTGCTGGATTCTGTATTGGGTTTATGTGGCAAAGTTTTGGTAGCTGGGGGGTGGAATGCAGGGCTGGCTCCTGTGAGAAGGTGCCAGAAGCTTTCTCAGTGTCCTGTGGAGCCAATTCCAGCTGGAGCCAAGATGGAGTGTCCAGTGGAGCCAAGGCTGGGCCCAACAGTGACAGTGGCAGCACCTCTGGGATAACAGAGTTAAGATGGGGAGGAAAAAACTTACACAGCTTCAGTTCTGGAGAGAGGAGTAGGAACAAGTGAGAGGAGCAGCCCTGCAGACCCCCAGTCAGTGCAGCAGGAGGGGCAGGAGGTGCTCCAGGCATCGGAGCTGAGGGTCCCCTGCAGCCCGAGGTGCAGCCCATGGAGAGGCAGCTGTGCCCCTGCAGCCCAGGGAGGTCCATGGGGGAGCAAAGATCCACCTGCAGCCCCTGGAGACCCCACACTGGAGCAGGAGTTGCCTGAAGGATGCTGTGACTTCTGGGAAGCCCACGCTGGAGCAGGGTCCTGGCAGGACCTGTGTCCCCATGGAGAGAGGAGCCCACGCTGGAGCAGGTTTGCAGGCAGGAGTTAGGATCCCACAGGGAACCCACAATGGATCAGCCTGTTCCTGAAGGACTGACCCCATGGAAGGGACCCACACTGGATCAGCCTGTTCCTGAGGGACTGACCCCATGGAAAGAGATCCCACTCTGGATCCATCTGTTCCTGAGGGACTGACCCCATGGAAGGGACCCACATTGGATTAGCCTGTTCCTGAAGGACTGACCCCATGGAAAGGGACTCACACTGGAACAGGGAAGAGCATGAGGAGTCCAACCCTTGTGAGGAAGAAGGAGCAATAGAGACAGCATGTGATGAACTGACCACAGCCCCCATTCCCTGTTCCCTTGCTGAGGGGAGGAGGGAGAGAATTCAGGAGTGAAGCTCAGTTTAGGAAGAAGTAGGTGGTGAGGAAGGGAGTATTTTAAGATTTGTTTGCATTTCTCATTCCCCTCCCTGACTTTGTTTCCCACCTCTGTGGATTTGCTGAAATTTTCATGGAAGGAGGGTTGTCTTGTGCTTGGGGGAGAGGGACATTGCTGAACCACCCACATTTTTTAAGGCATTTGCAGATCACCTGTCACCTGAAAAAGCAGAAAGGAGCTTAAAGATTCCCCGTTGTCTCCAAAGGGTTGTGTTAATGGAGAAGGCAAGAGGGAAAATGACCCCAGGGAAAATAAACCTCTTTCCCAAATTCCCACCCTTTCAGACCACTGACAGCTCTGCTCCTCTTTGTCAGTGGATGTTCAGGCTTTTTCTGGAGCCTTTGGGCTGGGCTTGAAAAATTTTAATGCTTCATGTGGGACCATGGGATCACCAGTAACCACACCACACACACCAGAGTTATATCTCCTTTTTTTCTCTTTTTAATTATTGAGAGGAGGGGGTGACAATGGGGTTACACAGTTGGGAATCTGCCCCCAAAGCCGCCATGGTGCCTCCTCTTCCTCAGGTGCTTCCTGTTCAGCTCCTATTTCCCCTTCCAGACAGGTGGGATGCAGCAGTAGTTCTTGCAGTCAGCGGAGTAGGACCAGGTGTCCACCTTGGAGCACTGGTTGGAGCAGTACCCCAGGTTGGCACAGGTCTTCAGGACCTTCCCATAGCCTGCAGGATGACAGAGGGAGAGTGGTTTGGTCAGGAGAGGTGCCTCTGTGCCCCTATTTCCATCCCCTCCATCTCATCTAGGTGTAAATGTGGCATCTGTGCCCCACTTCCGTGCCCTCCCATCCCTTCCAAGGTGGGTGACAGTGGTCAGCAGGATGAGACCTTGTTTGTAGGGAGGTCCTGCTCTGTTGCCTCCCACATTTCCACATTTCCAGACTCAAAGGTGGAAGGGACCTTGAAGGGCACAAGCCAGAGCAGCTCCCTGAATACCTCCCTCCCCTCACCTAACAAGTGCAGATTGGGAAAGAGATGCTCCGGAGGAGAGCAGACTCAATCTCCTGGTGAGAGACACCCCAAAAGCAGAGTTCATAAAGATGTTTTTCTGTGCACATTCATTTTTCCTTGTCCTGTGCCTCCCCTTAAAGGATCAGTGTTCTCAGAGCAAAGCAGCAAAAGTCACACCAAGGATGCTGCAAAGGGCTTAAAGTTGGCCCCACAGCAGCTTTGCACCAAATATTCACTGTTAAAAGGATAAAAGTGGGTCAAGAGAAAGGCTTGGCCCAGGTGGGTGAGAATTGAACTCTGAAAGGGGTTTCTAAAGCCTGTTTGGGAGATCTCAGCCTCAAATCCCCTCTTGGCTCCTGTACAGGGACTCAAAAGCCTCAGAATCTCAGAAACAGGAATTAGCAGCAAGAGCTATGGCACATCAGTAAATAAAACACAGTCATAGAATCATGGAGTGGTTTGGATTGGAAGAGACCTTAAAGCTCATCTCATTCCAACCCCCTGCCACAGGCAGGGACACCTCCCACTATCCCAGGTTGCTCCAAGCCCTGTCCAACCTGGCCTTGGACACTTCCAGGGATGGGGCAGCCACAGGTTCTCTGGGCAACCTGTGCCAGGGCCTCACCACCCTCCCAGCCAAGAATTCCTTCCTTTAGTATCCCAACTAAATCTACCCTCTTTCAGCTTAAAGCCTTTAAACACACCCTGGACTGAGCCCTGGCAGAGAGCTGAGTTGCCCAGAAGAGCCCCTCTGGCACTATGGAATTCTCTGACCCCCCAGGAGAAGTGGCCACATCCAGACTCTTGTTTGGAATGGTCTGGCCTGGGCTCCCTCCCAGACTGGATACTGAAGTTTTTAACCTCAATTTGACAGAAATTTCACAGATTATTTCTACACAAATCCCTGCGAGGGTAGTTCTCATTTTATTGTCCCTTGAAAGAAGTCATTAAAGTACCTGGCCAGGTTACAGCAGCCACCTCAGAGGGTAAGAACGGTATTTGCAAGAGCTATAGTTATTTTAGAAGAATCCCAAAGAACATATAAAGCTCATCTCAGCCCTTCTTACCTGGAGTGGCCAGGGAGACCAGGAGGAAAACAGCGAAGACAAGGTACAGGAATTTCATGGCTGCAGTTGAGCTGGGATCTCAGCAAGGCTGGAGAGAGGAGCGCTGGAGATCTCAGAGGGAGGAGGTGATGTACAGGGAGGCTGCAGCCCCTGGTTTTTATAGAGCCTTTCCCTGGGGATGCTGGGGAGATGGGAATTCATCCAAGTGCTGTTTGGGGCTGGACGTGCAGTGATGGCACGAGAGAATTCCCTGTGTGCTGGCAGCCACCTCCTCCCCCCAGAGGTGGTTGCCCAATATCAGATAGGATTTCAGCACTCCTTGGAACACAAAGGAATAGGGGCTGTCAATAGCAGAGACCTTAGGATGGGTCAGAGGGACCTGATGGGGATCTGTGGGTGCAGCGATGGAGGGAGAACAAGATCGGTATCACGGGGTTCCAGGCTTTTCCCAACCTCTGGCAGGGATGCAGTGGGATGCAACAGGGACACAATGCACTGATAACTCTCCCTCCATTGTCCAGGCTGATCACCATGTGGGACTGATTGGAAAGGACCCATGTTCCCATCTCTGAGCCATCTCTGACAAATCTCCCTGATAAATTCATCAAACACCACATTCAGTGAAGTCTCTTTGGTCTTCTTCTCTCACCCCTCTGATGGATGGGCTGGAGCACTGGGGCTGACAGCTCCCAGGAGCCTGGATGAGCCTTGGAGACACTTTGATCATCATCTTTTCCTCACAAACCCTCCAGACAGTCCTGAGGTTTCAAACAAGAGCTTTTCCAACCCCAGTTCACTGGGCTGTTTAATGGCTTGAGGAACAGCCAGGAAAACAGAGGCAACCGGTGAAGGGACAAGAAGGTGCTGCTGCTGCAGAATTCCTCAATATCCTCAAACTTAAATCTGCAAAAGGCAGCAGATGAGTCTTAAAACACTGAGTAACATGACAGCAAAACATCAAACCCTCAATCAGTGTCAGTTTAAGGCTGAGAATTTGGAAAAACAGATAATCTCTGTGCAAGTGATGGGTCTGAATTACCTAAAGCCAGTTAGGAAGGGGGTTTGGGAGTCCTGCATCAGTCTGTGGGGTGTCACAGTGGTGTGTGCTCTGCTCATCTCTCCATCCCTGGTGGCCCCTGGTAGGGAAAGAAGAGGTTAAAAAAAGGGTGGCAGAGCTGGGGACTTGTGTTCATAAAATTAAGTATATTGGCACTTGTCAGCTCAGGGGGGGAACACTTAAAGGAGGTGTATTACAAGCTGTAAAAATTTCAGAGGCCTAAGGAGGATAGAGCGACAGTTCTTCAATTTTTATAACCCAAGAAATAGGTGGGATACCAAGGCAAATCATGCATTCATCAAAAAGGTAACCAAACTGTCCTCTTTCACACTGAGCACAGCTGAAACATGGAACTTGAACAAGAAATTCAAGCAGTTAAAATGTATTGAAAGGACAAATGTATTGAGAAAGCAATTTGTAAATTAATGCAGCAGGTACAAATAAGGTGTAAAAACTTCTTGAGGAAGAAGTCAACAAATTTCATGTTGCTGGAGGGTGGGGAGTTTTACGGAGTGAGAACACACGATCTTGGACTCCTTCCCAGGCACCCACTTCTGCCTGCACCAGGCTCTTCACTGGGGCTTGGCTCAGCTTTATGTTCCTCTCTGTGATCTGACTGTGTGCAGAAATTGAGGAAAAGTGAAGGTGAGGGGGCTGTGCACCTCCTCTACTTCACCACCACGATTTCTAACTGTTGCTCTTGGGTGTTTGTCATTTTTTCTTCAGCAATGGTGTTTCCACACTCCCCCTGTTCAGTCCTTTCTGCTCCACATTCCTGTCACTACAAAGGCTTTCCTATAGCTCAGGTGAGGACCTTCTGCTGTGCCTGGTCACTGACTCCTCATCCTGGCCACCAAGAGCAGACCATACCTATCCAGTGTATCACATCATTAAGATTTAAGGACTGCCGTGCTTTCTATGTATTCTCTTTTCTGGTCATCATTATTCCACTTGATTCAGTCTTTTCTGGCAGGTCACACCTTAATCATAGAATCACAGAATCATTTAGGTTGGAAAACATCTCTAAGATCAAGTCCAACAATTAACCCAGCACTGCCAGGGCCACCACTAACCCCTGTCCCCAAGTGCCACATCCATATGGCTTTTAAATCCCTCCAGGGATGGGGACTCCACCACTTCCCTGGGCAGCCTGTTCCAATGCCTGAACTCCAACTGGGTGAATAAATATCCCCTGGTGCCACTTGAGGCCATTTCCTCTTGTCCCTTGTTCCCTGGGAGCAGAGCAGACCCCCCCTGGCTCCCCCCTCCTGTCAGGGAGTTGCAGAGCCAGAAGGTCCCCCCTGAGCCTCCTCTTATCCAGGCTGAGCCCCCCCAGCTCCCTCAGCCTCTCCTGGTGCTCCAGCCCCTTTCCCAGCTCTGTTCCCTTCCCTGGCCACGCTCCAACCCCTCAATGTCTCTCTTGTCTGAGGGGCCCAGAACTGCCCCCAGCACTGGAGGTGCCCCAGCAGTGCCAGCACAGGAGGGTGGTCACACTTCTTGACCTCTTGCCATTTTCTGAGCTCCTTTGAGCCCCTTCCCTGCTTTCCTGAAGCACATGAACGGTTGGATGTGCTTTCCAAGGGCTGTGCCCTGAGTGGGTACGTCCTGTGTTTTCCAAACTTAGCTTTTGTTTGTACTTTTAGGACAATTGGTGTTGGTTTCCCCACACCTTGACATTGCTCTTCGGTGCCTACCTGTGATCTACTGCAACATAAAGTTTCCCTGCAGAAACTCTGTGTTCTGTATTCCCCAGCTCATTATCCTTGTCTGTACAGACAAGGTAGCTTTCCCTATTACTTAATTATATTTTTTCATTATCTTTTTAGCATGAGAAGATCCACTGGAATGCTAATCCTGTCCTCTAATGCTTTGCAGTCCTTTTCAGCTTCTTATTTTTGAATTTTTTAAGCTTTCTTATTAGACAGCCATGAAAATTATTAGGAAGGATAGCACTGGAATCACGACAGATTTCTGATCAGATGTGGTGTGGCAATTCATTACCTTGGCTTCATTTACATATTTGCCCACATCCCTTTTAATCAGATTCACAGTCATTTTTTGAAAGATTTCAGGCAAAATACTCAAATTGGCCTTGGGGCAAATCAATGGGATGAAAATCAGACCAAGTGCTGGTCCTGCCTCTGGGTTGGGGCACTCCTGGTACCAGCACAGGCTGGGGATGAACAGATGGAGCAGCCCTGGGGAGAAAGACTTTGGGTGCTGGTGGGTGAGAGGCTGGACATGCCCCACCATGGGCACTCCCAGCCCAGAAACCCTCCGTGTCCTGGGATCAGGAGGGAGGGATTCTGCCCCTCTGCCCCCTCAGGTGAGACCCCACCTGCAGAGCTGCCTCCAGCTCTGGGGAACAACAGCACAAGGATGTGGAGCTGCTGGAGAGAGTCCAGAGGAGGCCACGGAGATGCTCTGAGGGCTGGAGCCCCTCTGCTCTGGAGCCAGGCTGGGAATGCTGCGGGGGTTCACCTGGAGAAGAGAAGGATCCAGGGAGACCTAAGAGCCCCTTCCAGAGCCTAAAGGGCCTCCAAGAGAGCTGGAGAGGGACTTGGGACAAGGGCCTGGAGAGACAGGACACAGGGAATGGCTTCCCACTGCCAGAGGGCAGGGTTAGATGGGATATTGGGAAGGAATTGTTGGCTGTGAGGGTGGTGAGGCCCTGGCACAGGTTGCCCAGAGAAGCTGTGGCTGCCCCTGGATCCCTGGAAGTGTCCAAGGCCAGGTTGGATGGAGCTTTGACCAACCTGGTCTAGTGGAAGGTGTCCCTGAAACAAGATGGAGTTTAAGGTCCTTTCCATTCCAAACCATGCTGGGATTCTATTCCATGATTCTCTGAGCCTCACTGCCAGTGCACTGGTCAGGGTTGGATGCACCCTGATGGATCTGATACCTCGGTATTGTCCATTGTGTCTATGACTTGCAGAGATTATCAGACAGTGTCCAGAGCTTATCAGAAAGACTCCCAGACTGAATTCCTGCACCCCTGGGCAGAAGCTCTGCTTCCTGGTGGCTCCATGTGTTCTGGCAGCCACATCCCAGTAGCCGGATCTGGAGCAGGGAATGGTCCCCACATGCCCCCTGGAGCATGGACCTGCTGCCAGGTGCCTTTGTGAGTGGGACCAGCAGGTCGGGGTGACACTGAACACACCAGCAAACAAACAACACCTCTTTGGAGAGAGGTTTGCTCCAGTTTCTCCTCTCACCACACCACTTGTGGCAGGAGTGCTGCTATAAAACCCAGGGCCTTCCAGGTCCCCCACCCCAGGCACCTCAGACACACTCCCGGGATCTCCCCTGGCCTCCAGACATGAGGGTGCTCTGCCTGCTCTTTGCTGTGTTCCTGCTTTTTTCGTTGGCCACCCCAGGTAAGACAGGGACTCCTGGAGGTGCAGATAGTGGGGTGACCCTGCAGGCTGTGGGTACAGGTGGCTGTCTCCTCTCCAGCCTCTGTGCCGGGGGGTGAGGGAGGTGGTTCATCTCACTCAGCTTTGGCAGTGGGGATCAGGTACCTGCAGGAAGCTCTGGCTGATGACTTATCCCACATATCTTTGGGTTTGGGATGAGATGAATGCCGCACTGCAAATCCCATCTCTCCCACTCGTGTATAGGGGAGTGGTTTTTAAGTGCCCAGTGGTCCCCCAGCTCAGTGGGGACAGGAGACATGTGTCCTATTATATGTGAGTCTAAAACCAAAGGTACTTGGTGCCTCAGTGCCACCTGGGAGCCAACAAGGAGATAAATTTAGGGGCTCTGCCCTCCTACAACCCCATCATTTCCCCTCATAACCCATTTCTGTCTCTGTCCTCCCTGCAGGGCAGGGGCAGCCCAAGAGCTCTTGTGACGGGTACTGCTCCTACTTGTGTGGCAAAACCGACGAGTGGACCTTCAGCCCCTCCTGTGGGAAGATGTACTGCTGCATCCCCTCACCCAAAAAGGGAAAATGATTGGGAAGGAGGAAGAGCAGCACTCGGGGTGGAGCTCCGGGGCGCTGTGCTCACGGTGTGACCGAGACTGCTTTGAAGTAAAGACGGGCAGATAAGATTTCTGTGTGCTGTGTGGGTCATTCGCCTCCTGGGAGGGGAGAGCCTGGAGAGGTTGGCAGCCAAAACTCCCTGAACCATAATTACAACAGAGCCCTGACAGCCCCAGGCGTTTCTAAGCCCTGACACCAAAGTGACACATGGGAAAAGCAAAGGCTTTGGGATTTTCCCGTTGCTCCAAAGCACGGTGGTGGCAAAGGCTGGCAGAGGCTGACTGCCTGATATTGTGCCTCCCTCCTCCACAAGTTGAATCCCAGTTAATTTTTAGCCCCCCCCACCAAGGCCCCTTCGGTCCCATTCAGCCTCTGCACTGGGGTTCTCAGTCCCATGGGGGATAGAAATTGGAGATAAACAGCCACCACCTTTCCATTGCACCCCAAAATCCCACTCCTGGGATGCCCATCCTCATCCCAGTGCAGACACTCAGGTTTTGGTGTCCTGTGGTTGTCCTGGACAGCCTTGTACAGATCAAATGACTTCTCAGCGTAGCCTGTAACCAGATTATTCCATTGAGAGTCACCAATAATGGAAGAACAGATGAGGATTTCTGCAGTGGCCCCTTCCCCACCCACTCCACTGTGGGATACACCTTTCACTCCAGGTGTTCTGCAGGGGATATGGAGTGATCTGGAGTGGGGTGGCTCAGAGAACCCCACGAAGGGCAGCCAAACAAACCTCTGGAGCAACACTGGAGGGTGAGTTGTTTGTGTGAAAAAGGGTCATGGGACAGAAAACAGCCCTGTTTGTCTGATACCCTCCAGGAAATAGAGTGAGCTTCCATCCATGGGGCCATGAAAACCCAGGAAAAGCTTTGTACTGATATCAGTAGGATGGAAGGAGCTGCAAGAGAAGAGTAAACTGGGTGCATACTGTGGGATAAGGAGTGTGAGGGGGTTAACATCCTCTTTTCAGGGCTGGGCAGCAGGAAAAATATCACATTTGATACAGGATAGCCCATCAAGAGTCACAGGCTGTGGTCAAGATTCACCTGATCCCAGACAACAGGATAGGAAAGAAGGAAAATTCCCTAAAACAAACCATGTGTTGGTGACACTTCACAGACACACAAGGTTGAAAGATTGGTTAAAAATTGCAGAAGGAAATGCTGAGCAAAAATAAAAACCTCCTTTGCTGTTTCTTTACCATTTTTCATCAAGAAAAAAATCAGAATTGTAGGAGTGAAAAGGCACATGGAAGGGAATGAACTGCAAAATGGGGTTTTGAAGTGATGCCTCTCGCTCTGCTGCCTCTCCAGCCTTCAAAATGTGTCTGCAGCTAAAAAAGTGTCCAAAACCAGCAGCTGGAGCAACCTGGTCTAGTGGAAGGTATCCCTGCCCATGGTGGCGGGGTTGGAATGAGATGAGCTTTAAAGCTGAATTTCAACTCAAACCATTCCATGATTCCGTAATATTTTAAATTCTGGCTATGCCAAGAAGAAGATTTGTATCCTGGAAAGCACCTTTTATAGGAGAAATAGCTGAATATTTATACCTTACAGAGCTAGTACTGATAAATTACTGGATTACAAGGGTTTCATGTGTTTACAAGGAGAAAAGAGCAGCTACTGGGCTTGGATCAAAGTTGTCCCTTGGGAAAGCCACTGTGCATCACTGAGCCCACTGTACTTACACTCCACATCTTTGCAGGAGCAACAGGGGATGGAAAGGCCACTACTTTTGCACTTAATCTCAATAAGGAAGTTATGTAAAAACAGGGAAATTGTTAAAAAGGGGACAAAATGTACAGCTAAAAGTTGAACGCTTGTAAACAGATTCTTTGCAAGCACTGAGGGAGTTGTTTAAGGCAGCTGTGATGGAGACTCGGGGAAAATGTATGACAGCTGTTAAAAATGCCCTGAGAAAGAGCAAAAGGAAAAGGTCACAGCAGAACAGTGGGATGGGGGAGGTTGTTAGAAAGGAAAAGCTGAAATTGTGTCCAAACGTGGAAAATAGAAAAGATAATAAACTGGGCCTGACAAAGTGTAAAACACAATAAGGCAGCTCAGCAGAGAATTGCAGGAAGAGCTTGCAAAAGGCAGGCAAACCTTCTTATAATAAATCTTTTTTCTTATTCCAAACACATCAGGAACATGAAGACTGACAAAGAGTGTGGTCAGAGCAACAAAACTAATAAAAGCTCAGGCCACTCCACAGAAGCTGAATGAAATATTTGCAGCTGTGTTCACCTTGCAAGAGAGGAGGGAGGTCTTGGTGCTGAACTCTCCTTTGTAGGGACTCATTGAGGGACTTGTTTTAAATGTAAAGGGGGTGGAAGAGAAGAAATAAGCAACAAGAAAATCACCAGCACCCAGATTTTTTTCCTCAAAAATAGTCTGAAGGGAATTCAAGGATGAAATACTGCCCTCCTAAATGCAGTTTATGGATCTCTTCAGCCTGGAGAAGGGAAGGCTCCAGGGAGACCTGAGAGCCCCTTCCAGTGCCTAAAGGGGCTCCTAAAGAGCTGGAGAAAGACTTGGGACAAGAGCCTGGAGGGACAGAACACAGGCAATGGCTTCCCACTGCCAGAGGGCAGGGTTAGATGGGATATTGGGAAGGAATTGTTGTCTGTGAGGGTGATGAGGCCCTGGCAGAGGTTGCCCAGAGAAGCTGTGGCTGCCCCTGGATCCCTGGAATTGTCCAAGGCCAGGTTGGAGTAACTGGTCTAGTGGAAGGTGTCCCTGCCCATGACAGGGGGTTGGAATTAATGATCATTAAGGTCCTTCCCACCCAAACCATTCCATGATTCTATGATCTATTGCTTAAGAAAATTTTACTGTGCAAAGATGGGAGATGCTGGTTTTGTGGGTAAAAAAAACATCTTAAAGCATCCTGTGGGATTACAAGCCAGGATTATACCAGTTTAAATATAATCACATGGGGAAAAAAGCAGGAAAATCCTGTCCTAAAACCTACTAGAGTTCCCAGAAGGAGGCAGCAGACTAGGGAGACTGGAATTCAAAAGGCAGGGAGCAGCATTATTAGGCCGAGATTCAGGAGAGGGAGGTCATGGGGAGCACTGTGGGGGTCACTGTTGGGGATACAGAAGTAAATTTGGTCATAAAAGATCCAGAAAAGGGGTTGAATGAAAAGGTTGCAAAATTTCTTACTGGACTGACTTGTTGAGGGTAATAAAGGTGAGGGCTGTGGAAGGACCTTGCTGGTTTGAGGGTATGAGTCCTAATGTGGCTGATGGAATTCAGTGCAGATCAGACACACAGGGAAAAAAAAATCCTGATTTTGTATGTCAAATGAATGGTTCTATGTTGGTTACTTGATTGCCAGGTAGAGACTGGGAATGCAAGAGGAAGAGAGAACAGGGAGAAGCATCATTGCGCTGTGTTGCTTGATAAATCTTGGGAATTTCAGTCAGATATTTTGGTCTTTTTTTGGTTTTGGTGTTTTCCCATGTGTTTACCTCCTTTTAATGACAGTGAATATCTCTGTGAAAGAAGAGGGAAGAGCTGGAGACTTGTAGTGCCACTCAGAGAGTGAAACCTGAGCTCCAGTGAGCCTCAGTCACCCCCTTATCAGGGAAGCATCAACCACAAAAAGCCCTGATGGGTCATTTCTTTGTTATTTATACAAATTGCACTCAACCAGGAAGGCTTCTATGCAAAAAAAGAGGCAGTGCAGGCTCTTCCCTGATCCCTGTCTGTGGTGACACGTGGGTACAAGTGACAGGGAAGCAGATGGGCAAATTAACAGGAATCATTGGGCCAGACATTCTCATCCTGCCTGGCATTCCTCCCTCTTCCAGGGCAGATGCACTGACTGTCACTACAAGGAAAGACAGATCTTTAAAATGTATAGCACCAGGCAATCTGGTAACTCCAGATTTGTGGGCAAAGTGGGGTTTTTACTGCTCTGTGTGGCTTGATTCTTTTAAAATGTTTCTGTCAAAGTCTTATTTCACTGAAAATAAGGTATAGAGGAAAACAGTAGGAAAAAAAAACAAACTTACAGCTAAGATCCAAACTGTTATCATGGAATCATAGAACGGTTTGGGTTGGAAGGGACCTTAAAGCTCAGTTCCAATCCCCTACAGTGGGCAGGGACAGCCTCCACTGGACCAGGTTGCTTCAAGCCCCGTCCAACCTGGCCTTGGACACTTCCAGGGATGGAAAGTCCACAACTTCTCTGGGCAACCTGTATCCCATTGTAGCTTCCAGAAGCAGGGCTCAGAAAAATACCCTTTATTTTGGAGCTGCAGTTTATGGTGCTGTTTTAATTGATACTCCCCATAAATAGACAATGACCTCAGGCAAATGGTCTTGATTTTTAGGGTTGTCCTATGCAGGGCCAGGAGTTGGACTGGATGGTCCTTGTGGGTCCCTTCCAGCTGAGGCTATTCTGTGATTCTGTGATCATTTCTATGTGTCAGATAGGAAAGACAAAGAGGGGTGTTTTTTTTCCCAAATACCTTTCCTTTCAAGACGTGGATGAAAGCTCGGCATGAGAGGGGTAAATAAAGACAGCATTAAAGTGATGTGGTTTTAGCTGAAAAATCACAGCAATTGAGGATCAGATCATGATTCCACTCGTGTTCTATTGTTCTCTCCAACTCCCTGACAGGAGGGTGGAGCCCGGTGGGGTCAGTCTCTTCTTCCAGGGAACAAGTGACAGGACAGGAGGAAACAGCTTCAAGTTGTGCCAGGGGAGGTTTGGGTTGGATATTAGGGAAAATTTCTTCACTGGAAGGTTGTCCAGCCCTGGCACAGTTGCTCAGGGCAGGGGTGGAGTCCCTATCCCTGGAGGGATTTACAAGCTGTGTAGATGTGGCCCCTGGGGACATGGGTTAGGGGTGGCCTTGGCAGTGCTGGGGGATGGTTGGACTTGATGGTCTCAGAGGGCTTTTCCAACCTTAATGATTCTGTGAGCCTATTTAGTCTATAAATATGAGAATATCTCTACTTTCTCACTCAAAAATATGGTTTCTTTTCCAGATTTGTCTGCACCCTCATGAACCTCAAAGTCTTTGGGCCTTTTTTTTTTCCTTTTTGTTTTTAACTTTTTTTTTTACTTTCTTACTAAATTCAGTGGTCAAATAAAATGTATTCGAAGGCAAATACAGGTGATGACTGAGGAAGGTCCCTCTGCTGAAATTTCTGCAATGACTTCAGGCTACCAAGACACGTGGATGATTCCAGACTTCTAAATATGTGGGCTCACACACCCCAAATCGAGTCCTGGATCAGGAGAATAGAGAACATCCTGAAAGAGATTTTTAACAGTGGCCTGATTCCACAACATGGAAGACTAAAATTCCTCCAGAGTTGGTGAGAAGGTGTTTTGACAAGACCAAAAGCACTGGGAGGTCAGAGCTGCTGCTGTCAGAGATGTTCTACATTCCCCAAATCGTTTCTTTTTAAGGAACAACCGAAAAAGTGGGAAACCCAAACTGTCAGTTTTCAGCCCCCTTTTTTATCTGCTGCAGAACTTTTGGTTATGTGTTTCTCTTCACCTTTCCATGTATCCATTCCCCATCCAAAGTCCACAGAGGTCACCAGAAATGGTACCAGTTTTTTCCACTGTATTTACTGGAGGGGAAGGAGGTGGAATCTGCCCCTTGGCCAGTGGGGGTTTATCACGTTTCCAGGAGCTCCTTGAAATCCTGCAGCACCTGCTGGTCATCACTGGGTGTTCTCTCCATGCTCCCTTTTAGATCCCTCTATCTACATTTTTCACTTTCACCTTTTATTTCTTTGTGTTTTCTTACAGTCT
Organism: Lepidothrix coronata; assembly: GCF_001604755.1. Classification (NCBI taxonomy): domain Eukaryota; kingdom Metazoa; phylum Chordata; class Aves; order Passeriformes; family Pipridae; genus Lepidothrix; species Lepidothrix coronata. The sequence goes on from NW_016690359.1 coordinate 1,615,255, forward strand.
TTGGGGTTTTTCTCCAATCCTGTGGCGCTTTTTTTCCAAGGGCACCTTCAGAAGCCACAAGATTTCAGTAGAACTGGTCATTACCAGCCCTCAGAAACCACTGTGAGGACACAGGTAAAGGGAGCAGGGCATCATTAAAGAGAAACAATGACCCACTTTTCTACAAGGAAGGTGCCTCTGCTGACTCCACAGGCTGAGAATGGTGAGGATGGACATAATCATTGCAGCACGAAAGGCAAAAATTCCCTTTACAGACCCTGCTGGGGCTGCTCTATTCCCACAGCACACACCTGTGAATGACTCCAACAGACCCTCTTGTAGGTGCTCTGAAATGAGAAGCCTTGGGGAATTAGAGGGCAGGAATGATGCTCTCCCAAAGATCCTTCTAAAGAAGGTCTCTGGAAGATGCTGAAGGAAGTGTGAAATACTGAAGAGAGTGTGAAATACTGCACTCATCCATTCCTACTCACTACCAAGCCATGGGAAAAATAGTCTGCCATTGATCCATCAGGATCTCTGATCAGTCCTGATTTTTTGAGCCCCAGGAGTGAACCAGGCCCCCTCAAGTTTTGCTGTGAGACTCAGTGGGGAAAGGGACACCCAGGAGGGTGTTATTCCAACCAGACTCTTTTTTCATTCAGCACTGCCTGAATTCACTGTGAGAAACAGAGAGGCAAACTCCATCTGTTTAACACTTCCATTAAGAAATTTGTGGAAAAAGAGCAGTGAGATGTGATTCTAATAGACCTTTGGGGCTGGGCTTGGAGAACCTGCCCTAATGCTTTAAAGGGGATCACGAGGACACAAGGAATAACATCTTTTTTCTCTTTTTAATTATTGAGAGGAGGGGGTGACAATGGGGTTACACAGTTGGGAATCTGCCCCCAAAGCCACCATGGTGCCTCCTCTTCCTCAGGTGCTTCCTGTTCAGCTCCTATTTCCCCTTCCAGACAGGTGGGACACAGCAGTAGTTCCTGCAGTCAGCAGAGAAGGACCAGGTGTCCATGGCAGCACATTGCTTGGAGCAGTAGCCCACGTCAGCACAGGTCTTCCTTATCTTCCCATAGCCTGCAAGAGGACAGAGGGAGAGTGGTTGGGTCAGGAGAGATGCCTCTGTGCCCCATTTCCATGCCCCCCCATCCCCTCCAAGCTGGGTGACATCAGCAGGATGAGACCCTGCTCATAGGGAGGTCCTGCTCCGTTCCCACACGTTTCCACAGCTCCTGCCCAATCCCAGCCCTAAAGCAGGAAGGGATCTTGAAGGGCACAAGCCTGAGCAGCTCTTTGTGCACCTTCTCCCCCCAGCTGGTGGATACAGAGCCAGTGGATGACAGAGGTGCAGTTTGGGAAAGATGCTCCCAAGGAGAGCAGATCCATCTCCTTCATGAGGGACACCCCAAGAGCAAAGGTGATAGAGATGCTCCTCTGTGCAAGACTTCAGCAAGTGCCAGGAACCAGGGTGAGAAGCTGTTGGCCCAAAATACCCGGGAAATTATGTCCAGAGTGAATGGACATTTGGAATGGGAACCCTTTTGAGCCCCAAATCTCCCTTTCACTCATTGAAGAGGGAGGTGAGAACCAGAACTGAAGGGATCTCTGTCAGCACTGCACATTAAAAATGTGAGGGAACTGGACCCTGGAGATGTTGTCAGAACTAGTTTGGCACAAAAAGTGGCATCATACAAGCAGAGGAAGCCTCTAGAAGGCTGGTGCCTCTGAGAAAGGCATCCAGCACTCACTTGGCAGTCCACGATTAAAATAATTACACCAGGGCCCAGCTCAGCTACCCCAGGTGTCAAAAATGTCTGAAACATCCTAAATGTGCCTCTCACAGTACTTAAAAGTGATTTTTGTTTTAAAGACTCATTTGTATGAACGTAGAGCCCCATATGAGACAGCCTTGGGGTAACCAAGTCATATCACAGAGTCATAGAGTGGTTTGGGTGGGGAGGCACCGCAGATCCAGATTTGCAGGAGACCATCAATGACAGCTTTTCAAACCAATGGAGACCATGTTTGCTCAAGATGCCCATGGCCCAGTCTGACCTTCCTCACCCTGGTTTTCCCACCCTTGTCCAGCTCCCCTTCCGATGCAATCCACCCTCTTACCTGGGGCAGCCAAGGAGACCAGGAGGAAGACAGCGAAGACAAGGTAGAGGAACCTCATGGCTGGAGTTGAGCTGGGATCTCAGCAAGGCTGGAGAAGGTGCTGGAGAGAGCCTGAGCTGGATGCTGTGAGTGGCAAGGCTGGGGATCCTCACATTTATAGTGCAGAGGGGATGGTCTGGGGGAGGTCCTGCTGCTCACGGAGCCTCTCATGGGTCACTGCACAGCACAGCCACTGGCCCCTCCACCCTGCACCTGGAGGGTGCACCTGGGCATGTTGGCAGAGCTCTGCTCTCCCCAGACCTGGGATCAATCCCCAATTCAAAGGAAAACCACGGGGTGTGACAGGAGGGAACGGGGAGTAGATAGAACAGATGTGCTGGGGCAGAGGGACCTCGCAGGAAACAAGATCAATATCAAAGGGCTGCAGGCCTTTCTCAACCTTTGGCAGGGATGCAGCTGCATGAAGTAGGGCTGAGACATGGCCAGGATGCACTCACAGCTCTGCTTGTGTTGTCTAGACCTGTCCCCACGAGGGCTGGACACGCTGAAAGGGGCCCTGGTGTGAACATTCATGGCTTGGGAAGGGCCCCATGTCCATTCCTTCTTGGGAACCATGACTGAAAAGTTAATTTAGCAAACACCACATTCAAAGTAGCCTGTTCTGTAGTGCCCTCACACTCCCTTGATGGGCAGGAGCCCTGGAGCCAAGAGCCTTTTCCCAGGAACCTGGATGAGCTGACCACCTGCAGACACTTGGATCATCACCTCTCCCTGACAAAGCCTCCAGACAGCTCCGGGGTCTGGAGTGTGCTTATTTTCTGGGGTGGAAATACCCTGATCCCTGCTGCCAGGGGTGTTCTGAAGCTGACAGAAGGTTATTCAGAAAGGAAAACAGAGTGTTTGGATTTCCTGGAGTGGGCACTGACGAAAATTGGGGTGTCCCTGTAGCAATTTTGAGGGTATTTCGTGCTGCAAACTGTGCATGCTGGTGGTGTCCCTGTCCCTGCACAGGTAGAGCAGGACAAGAAGATGTACAAAAGATGGTGAAAGCTGGAGGGTTATTTTCAGGCAGAAAGATAGGAATTATACTGGGAATTTCCACTGTAGAAGTGGGAATATGTGACAGCAGTGTCACAACTATAGGTGTCCTAAAAAAGAGAGAACTTTGGTTTTCCATTTTCATAACAGAGAAGCAGATGACACATGAGAGAATGATGAACTGAACAAGGAATTCCTCTTTCCCATTGCCCATAACGATGCAACTCACTGTGCCATGGACAGGATGAGAGGAAACAGCCTCAAACTGCACCAAGGAAGGTTTAGATTGGATATTTGGGAAAATTTTTCACTGAAAGGGTGGTCAGGCACTGGAACAGGCTGCCCAGGGAAGTAGTGGAGTCCCCATCCCTGGAGGGATTTAAAAGCCATGTGGATGTGGCACTTGGGGACATGGGTCAGTGGTGGCCTTGGCAGTGCTGGGGAAATGGTTGGACTTGATGATCTTAGAGGTCTTTTCCAAACCTGGATGATTCTAAGATCCATGATTCCATGGCATGGTTTACTCTTCTTTGGCCGACTTCATAAATTAACTGTCCTGGTGCAGTCAGCTCACTGTCCCCAGGGGTACATTTTTAGCACAACCCTGGCCATGCTTTTTTCTGAGGCCACTTGACACTTCTGCAAAGACATTTCTCACCTCACTTCACATGTCTCATGGGGCCAGGTATTATTTCCAAGGTTTCTGGGATCTGGTCATCCTGCTTTGAGTGGAACAGAGTTTCATGTTGTGGATGTTACCAGGGTATGTCCAGTGGCCTCAGGACCATAAAGTGGGTTGGGGAGCTGTTCAGGTGACCCACAAAGCTGCAACTGTGATATATTGTGTGTTACCAAAAATGCATTAAACCACAGAGGTCCAGAGGAGGCCACAAAAATGCTCCAAAGACTGGAGCCCCTCTGCTCTGGAGCCAGGCTGGGAGAGCTGAGGGTGTTCACCTGGAGAAGAATCTGGGGAGACCTTACAGCCCCTTCCAGTGCCTGAAGGGGCTCCAGGAGAGCCGAAGAGGGACTTGGACAAGGGATGGAGGGACAGGACAAGTGGGAATGGCTTCCCACTGCCAGAGGGCAGGGAGAGATGGGATATTGGGAAGGAATTGTTGGCTGTGAGGGTGGGGAGGCCCTGGCACAGGTTGCCCAGAGAACCTGTGGCTGCCCCTGGATCCCTGGAAGTGTTCCAGGCCAGTTTGGATGGGGCTTGGAGCAACCTGGGATAGTGGAAGGTGTCCCCAACCATGGCAGGAATTTAAAACTAGATGATCTTTAAGATCCTTTCCAACCAAAACCATTCCATGATTCTATGATCATGATCCCAATTATTCCAGATCTCAGCTCTGGGCTCTCCCCATCTATTCCATTTCAACTGGAAAGATGAGTGCCCTCAGCAGTAAACAGAAGGTCTGATTCAGAATAATAAATATATCAGTTGAAGTACCTGACATGTGACAAAGCTGTTGGTTATTTTTCCAGAAGGAATGATTTCTGCCTTTCCCAGAACAAGGTGACATTGTACCATTACAGGCAAATTGTTGCCCATTGCAGCCCCAAACCTCTCCTGCAGAATCCTTGCATTACCAAATAGTGGTTATTCCAGCTTCTCCACCAACTGGTCCTATCTTTTGCAAAAAGGAAAAGCCAACCTCCAGTGTCCTACAAAATGCTGCAGTCCCTTTCATCCTGCTATTTGCAAATTCAGTAAAGACAACCTTCATCCCATTATGCAATTTTTTAATGAAGACCCTGGATAACTCAGGACTCAGAACAGCCTTCTGAGACGTCCTTCTCCCATTGTCACCATGGTAACTGGAAATTTATTAACTGCTGTTCATAAACCATTTTTCCTTCATTTCCTTTAGCCCATGATCAATACTGGGAAAACAAAAAACAACCTCGAAATCGAGACAAAAACACCCAGTCTGACGAATATGATGAAAATGTTGTAGAGCACAACGTGTGAGAGAGACCCTTGAGGAACCTCAGTGCCAGAGCACTGGTCAGGGATGGATACACCCTAAAACTATTCCCCATCATGAATCTGATGCCCTGGTATTGTCCATTGTCCCCATTGTTCGTTGTCTGCCTTGCAGATAGTTCCAGAGTTTATCAGAAGGGCTCCCAGATGGAATTCCTGCACCCCAGGGGAGCAGCTCTGCTGTCGGCAGCTCTGGCTGGCACTGGCTGTGCCCAACAGCCGGATCTGGAGAACAGGAATGGTCCCCACGTGCCCACTGGAGCATGGATCAGGCTGCCAGCTGCCTTTGTGAGCGGGACCAGCGGGTCAGGGTGACACTGCACGTGTTGATAAGCAAACAACACCTCTCTGGAGATGGGTTTGCTCAGCTTTCTCTGTCCGTCTCCAAGCACAAATGTCTCTGGGTTTTTTTGTGAGTATTTTTCTTTGCTCCCAGCCCAGCAAGACCTCTTCTGGACCTCAAGCATAAGCATTAGATTGGATATCAGGAAAAATATCTTCACTGGAAGAGTGGTCAAGCACTGGAAGAGGCTGCCCATGGAAGTGAGGGAATCATCGCCCCTGGAAGTGTTCAAAAAACAAGTAGATGTGGTGCTTGTGGACGTGGTTTAGTGGTGGCCTTGCCATTGCTGGACTTGACCTTAGAGGGCTTTTCCGGCCTTAACGATTCCAGGGTTCTATTTTCTGCGCTGTTTTGCTTTTCTCTTGTTTCCCTCCATGCCCAGCCAGGTAACACGGCAGCTGGGAAGCCAGGGAGGATGGAGAGACCTGGAAGGACAAAGTTAGGAATTGCCACCTTCAGAGGCTTCTTGTGGGAACACCGTGCAGTGGGACAACTTTGAATACCATCTCCAATGGCCATAAACTTTTCATGGTCAGATTGTTGAAGAGTAAACTGGAGAAAGGCTCTTGCCAGTCTCTCACCTGTCACTTGTTGACCCCTTTTCCAGATTTCTCTGTTCCCTCTCTCTTTTTTTGTGTCTCTCCCCAGCTCTTTGCTACTACAAGTTGATGCCCTGGGAGCCCCCTTCCTCAGTCTTTGGGTTTTTTTCCCTTTCACTCTCTCTTTTTTTGTGTTTCCCATGACCACTACAAGGAAATAACTCCACTCATTCCTGCAACTGGCCATTCATAACCTTTTAAAAGGAATAATTCCATTTACTGGACTTTTGAAAGAAAATAAATCATTACTCTTCTAGCAGTGGTTTTTTTCTTTGTTTGTTTTTGGTTTTGTTTTTGGCAAGCAACTGGGTGTTTTTTTAAGATGCAGAGTTTATTTTATAGGTATTGAATGTGATTGTTCCTACAGGTGTTCAACAGGGAATCCCTCATTGCAGCTGAATCCAAACAAACACCACCACTTCTTGCTGGTGTTGTCTCAGCATGAAGATTCATCTTTTCTGGATGCAAAACCAACAGATAAAATTTCCTCCTTTGACTTAAGGCTCAAGGAGCAGAAAAGATGAATCTGGATGAGCCTAAAGACACACAAAAGGAACCACTGCTGGAAGAGGCTGAAGCCTCACAGGAGAAAGAGAACAGCTGGACAAAATCCAGCAGAGGAGGGGAAGGATCCTTTAATGTTTCTTCACAAAATATGTTTTCATTGTATTTTTGAATCAGAAATGATCTAGCTTTGATATAAATGTTATCTTTTTAATCCCAGAAATTCTAGAACCATTTATCCCCAGGCAGATGTTTCCATCATTCTTATTTCTTTCCAGCTTTTTCCTGGCACATGTAGTGACCT